>NW_024038408.1:0-41103 GCF_016077235.1 Cyprinodon tularosa | reverse complement strand
ATAGATTATTAAATAATGGTCAATTAATCTAGTAATCAGTTCATCTTTAACTGGAGGATAGAGACGGTAAATGATGCCTTTAGCTGACAAAGCAGCAATTATACCAAAACTGTAAAAAAAAAAAAAAAAAAACTAAGATTTAGCATTTAAGATAAAACATGAATGTTTTAGTCCGTTAATCTGCTCCAGAATTTATCTAAAGTTTCAGCTGATTCACTTTAGTAAAAAATCCTCTTTAGGGAACCTTTTGCTATCAGATCATTAATCCATTAATCAAACAAATAATCGACAAATTTATCAATTTCCAAAATAATAGTTAGTTGCAGCTTTTAGCAGGGGTGGAGCTGGATGGGGGACCAGGGGTGGCTCTGGCCCCCTTTAGCCCCCCCCACCATTATTCCCTCTAACACAGACGGTGGCAGCAGTAATACTCTCAGGTTGAATATTCAAAACATTTAAATTTTTCATACATTAACAATTATGTGAAAACAGAAACTCTGCGGTTAAAGATGCTCATCAATATACCAACATTAAAGATAATAAATACAGAATTCCTGCTCTTCTCAGAAATAGATTTTGTTTTATGGCGTAAAGAGAAAATGATGCGTCTCTGCAAATCATCGAATTCAGTGAAATCACACACAAATAACTATTTTAATAAAAACATACGAAATAATCAATTTATGTAAATATAAGTATTTGTAAATATATTTTTTTATGCAGAAGGATTTTTGATAAAAGTAGGTAATTAATGAGGATGGAAAAGATGTTCGCCCCAGAACTGATACCTGACAGAATTTTATCCTCTATACCTTTTATCTAGAAAGGTCGGATCTTTAAATATATGAATCTATTTGTTAGCAAAGGCTGAAGGAAAGTAGAGTTTGTCTTTATTTAGAAATAATGAATGTTTTGCTCATTAATTTTCCTGTTTTCTGCTCTCATCCACCCCTCATTCTACACTGGTTAGTAACTCGCCACCCTTATAAAAACATCTGGCTACGGCACTGGCCCTAAGATATATATATAAATAAAAAATGATATATACATTTATGCAATAAAGAATAATTATCCTCATATGATCAGACAGAGAATCTAGAAAAGTCATTTTCTTTTAATAGATAAAGAGATCCCTCCATCTAAAGCAAAAAGTGTAAAAAAGGTTAGCTAGGTAATAAAGGTTTAAGGACATAATGCTAATTAAAATTATCCGCTTCATAAAATCTGCTTTTGCAGCAAAATCGTAATGTCCATCATGTCACGTTCAATCTCACTATTAGCTTGTGCACAGAGCTAAACGACCAATGAATGATGTTAGTGAGGCAGTGGTGTGTTGTGTAATGAACTCCTGGAACGGTTCTTAAAGCCGAGCTTAAACTGCTTAATCTTTCTGTCTCAGCAGCTCTAATTGCTCTTAAACCCGCAGGAATCATAGTGCTGATATGCTTTCCTTAATTGCACAGATCCTCCCTTTTCCCACACTTATTTTCTGCCATATGAAGAAATTCATGGCAGGCTGAAACAGCAACTAATTCCACAATGTGCCTTAAGGTCATCCACTTGCTAAAGCACATGTGTGGCGGTGAGAAGCGTTTAGCAAGGCCAGCCTCAGTCCATTCCATTTCAATTTGGCTTTTGTGCTCTTTGGATTCAGATTTCCTTGCCTTTAGCTCCCTGGGCGTTCACTCAGATATCGCTCACTTTCTCCTGAATGTTGTCAATAGAGCAGAAGAAGAGATTTTCTGAGGACTGCAGGCTAAACACATTATTCACTGAAATGTTTATCAAACTGACGCAGACAGGAAACGGTTAGCTGCAGGTCAGACGCTCCGACTCAGCTGACGGCGAGGATGGTCACATGACTGCAGCTGCATCACTTACTGGAGTTTAGAGAAAAAAATGTCTCCTCCTGTTTCACACATTTCTCACCAATTTAACCGGGATTCTCCGAACCTCATCAGTCTGATAACAGGATGAGGCTCCATGGCAGAATAATCAGGAGCTGCGCTGGAAAAACTCCCCTGATCCATGAAATGACCGGTTTATACAACAAATATTCAACCTTTAGTGTTTGTGAAACACAGCAGGATATCATTATTATTATTATTATTTTGTTCTGTTCTAGGCTGAACGCCCTCCAGGATTTTACAGCCGGTCTCAAACGTTTTTACATCTCAGTTGAGGCCAAAATGACGGCTGGTGTCCGACGATAAAAACTGCAAACAGTGAGAGGAATTAATCTTTGTCATATTTTAAAATAAAAACTTTGTGTAAATGTTTTTAAATTTGAAACTCTCATATTTTCACATTAGGGATGGAACGGTTTCTGAAAACCGTCCGAATCGTTCGGTTCGACTGTCTCGGTTCGGTTCGCGTGTGTTTCCTTCGGTTCATGCTCCTTTTTCTCATAGGCGAAGCGATTCCACTCCAGAGCAGAAGGTGGCGGTACTGCGACCAAAGCCAACCACCAGTAGTAAACAAGAAGAAGAAGCGAAGCAGCGTAGCCGGGTGTAGCAGGGAAAAAAAATCAGTAGTTGTGGAGAATTGTGTGGGTATGGCGAGTGGGAAAGAACAGGGGTTGGAAGACGCGCCAGCAGCACTTTATAGGTCTGCTGTATGGGACCACTTTGCATTTAGAGTGACCTACGATGACGGCGGAAAGAAAGCTGCGGATAAAAGTGCAACAGTGTGCAAGCATTGTGCAACACGTTTTGTTTATGCTAACAGCAACATCACCAACATGTCGTGCTAACTATCAACATGTACCGAACCGAAAACCGTGACCACGAAACCGTGAACCGAACCGAACCGGATTGGATTTAGTGAAGCGTTCCACCGCTACTTCACATGATTATGAATCCTAAAAGCCAATAATATCTAATATCTGACCTGGAGTCAGACATGAAGTTTTTTTTCTGCCCCACTGAGTAATTTTTACTAAACGCAACTTAAACAAAAATACAGCAGAAAAAATGTTTCTGCCAACTGATATATTTATATATATATTTCTGTCCTCATAACCATGGAAACCACAAAGTTTACTCCTCCTAAAGATACATACCCTGGACGTATCATTACTTATTATAATTAATATTAATTATGAGGGATTTGCCAATTAGATAAAATAACACGATTTTTTAGATTTTCAGGCGGTTTAAAATATTTTTCAGTTTCAGTAGAGAGAGAAAGACAGAGACGCTTTGCTGACATCATTCCTACCTTCACAGGGAAATATTCAATCAATCAACTTGGTTCAAACCCACAACTAACACTAAACGTTTCTTTGCTAATATTTAACAACAGATAAAAATATACATTTATGAGTCTTTTTATACAATGATAGCAAAGAGAAGGTTTTCAGATGGCTAAAATATCTAATTAATGTTATAATACTAGGGCTGCAACTAACGATTATTTTTTGATTAATCAATGAACAATTGGCTCTCTACGGAAGCCCAGAGCGCTCATGTCCTGAAAACTTTTCTCATAATCTAAGGATAAGCAGTTTTCTGGTGATAATGAGATGGTTGGTGTTAAAGCTGATTCCATCCTTTAAAGAGGATTTTTTACTAAATGAAATCAGGTGAAACTATAACTTTTCACTTGGGAAGTTCTGGATAGAGAATATTAACAGACGGAAAAGTTTTTTATATGTTAAATGTAAAATGTATATATAATTCTTTATAGTTGGTATAATTCCTGCTTCAGGCAACCCTAACCCTAACCCTCTGTCAGCTGAAGGCATATTTCACAGTCTCTATAGTTAAAGGTTAATCAATTACTAAATTAGTTGCAGATAATCAATTAATCCGATTGATTGATTCAGCCTTACAGTGGCATAGTGTAGGTTGTATCTATTGTAAATGAATCTGTTTAATAGGGATTTCCGTCCTTGTAATGTTTACCCCCCCCCCCCCCCCCCCCCCCCCCCCCCCCCCCAGTGTGCGATCATTAATGAGACTGAACCTCCCACGGGCTGACCTTCATATGCAAACATGCATCTCTGCTCATGAGTCAAAGGTTCCAATGCGTTTGCCCCACAGTGATGCATCAACTATAATCTAGCTCTATGTGCAGCTTCTAGCTGCAGCCCCCCACGATCAGACGCTGCAATGATCCCCCCCCCCCCCCCCCCCCCCCAACAGCTTCCTGACTCTCAGCCAGTTTGTTTCTCAACAGCAACTACATCTGGTGGACTGATGTCAGAGCCGATCACGTTTATTTAGGAAGACGGAGCGACATGTTGGAAGCTTCCCTGACCTCATAAAACCGTCTTCATTCATTTGATGGGTTTTATTTTTAATAAGAGGCTGAGATGGCCCCAAAAGCTCAACTTAGGGACTTCATTTTTACTGATACTAATACTGATACTATTACTATTAGATAGATACTGATACTATTACTATTAGATAGATACTGATACTATTTTTATTAACAGTGTTAATAATGGTCCTTGCTTTAGACCTTAACTGGTCAGAAGAGCAGCAGCCTAAGAAGATGGAAGCAGGATAAGAAATAAAAATGATGAATTCTAATTGGATGACAGATACTGGGGAGGGACTGGGACTGGTTTAGTTACCATTAAGCTGATGATCATTTTATAGGATCGCCTGATTCTAAACACGTCAAACATGTTGAAAAAATTACTCAGTTTAATGTAAAAGAAACATCTGGTAGAAAAGTAGGAAGAAATTGACATGATGGTTTTTGATAAAAACTATTCTGAAATCTGATGCATGTTTATGTATTTAACTCCACTAAGTTAGGTTTGCTCTTAGTGCGACGAAGCTGTGATGAAGGGCGAGGGCAAAACCCCCACAGGGCGGCACCTTTTAAGGTGGAACATGTTTGGTTTCTCTCTGGCAATTATTTTAATCTTTTTCTAAATCTCTTTCTGTTTTCAACATTTCATTGAAGAAATGCAGATAGAAATGATTTTAAACTGAAATAAATAATGTTTTTAGGATTCCAAGCTCTGTCTGCACCAACAAGGATCATTTTAAAACTGGGAAAGTTTTTATTGGAAATCTGTGATTTCTTTGTCAATGGAGACACTTCTTCAAAAAATATCCGCATTTTTACAGAAATAACAGTTTTTGTTCAATAAATTCCACTTTCAACATCCTAACATATAAGGTTGTTAAGACGAGCTGAAATGTCCAGGCCCCCCCCTACCTACAGGACAGGAACAGCTTATTGCGTCAATCAGACCGTTGGCTGAGAGGCACAGCAGGTGGGGGGGTCAAAGCATGCAGCCTCCTTTCACTTCCTTCTCTGCTCTCATATTTTTAAACCTTTAAACCTGCATTTAACCTGAGTGTTGCTGAGTGTTGTGGAAGCGGCGGTGGCAGAGCGTGTGAGCTTCCACGATCCCCCCACCGCCGGACGACAAAATGTGCAAATGACCTTTCCGTCACTGTCACAGCAGGGATGCTCTGAGACCCCCCCCTCCATCATTGAACGCTCATTTAAGGAGCGTCTGCATGACAGTGTTTTAATCACTCAGTAAAGCTGGTTCAGAGGGTCGGACACAGGATGCAGGTAATTAAAGAAAACAAAGATCTGCAACTTTTATAACTTTAGTTCCTTTTCAAACCTTCAAATTCTCCACACATAATTTATAATAAAATGCTGCATCTCAGGTCTGATTTAAACAATAACCTCCGAACATGTCCTCCTGCTCAGCAACCTTAATTTAAATGATACTTCTTGATTATTAAAAACTTTTTCTCTGCAGCTTTTTCAGTCTCTAAAGCTGAAGTGGAGGATGTTCTTCTTCTGGGTGGATCATCTCAATCAGTGGTCCTCCTAACTGTCAATCATTCTGCTGAGATGTTCACACGCTCGTCTCCATTTTCACTTACTGCTGGTGAGTCTGACATAGTGCAAATCTTCTTTTGGAAAGTTTTTAACTGTGAAACAGAATCTGCACGAGCAGAAATGAAATGGACTCGATGCACGAGCAGAAATGGACTCGATGCACGAGCAGAAATGGACTCGATGCACGAGCAGAAATGGACTCGATGCACGAGCAGAAATGGACTCGATGCACGAGCAGAAATGGACTCGATGCACGAGCAGCTCGATGCACGAGCAGAAATGGACTCGATGCACGAGCAGCTCGATGCACGAGCAGAAATGGACTCGATGCACGAGCAGCTCGATGCACGAGCAGAAAAGGACTCGATGCACGAGCAGAAATGGACTCGATGCACGAGCAGAAATGGACTCGATGCACGAGCAGAAATGGACTCGATGCACGAGCAGAAATGGACTCGATGCACGAGCAGAAATGGACTCGATGCACGAGCAGAAATGGACTCGATGCACGAGCAGAAATGGACTCGATGCACGAGCAGAAATGGACTCGATGCACGAGCAGAAATGGACTTGATGCACGAGCAGAAATGGACTCGTGCACGAGCAGAAATGGACTCGATGCACGAGCAGAAATGGACTCGATGCACGAGCAGAAATGGACTCGATGCACGAGCAGAAATGGACTCGATGCACGAGCAGAAATGGACTCGATGCACGAGCAGCTCGATGCACGAGCAGAAAAGGACTCGATGCACGAGCAGAAATGGACTCGATGCACGAGCAGAAATGGACTCGATGCACGAGCAGAAATGGACTCGATGCACGAGCAGAAAAGGACTCGATGCACGAGCAGAAAAGGACTCGATGCACGAGCAGAAATGGACTCGATGCACGAGCAGAAATGGACTCGATGCACGAGCAGAAATGGACTCGATGCACGAGCAGAAATGGACTTGATGCACGAGCAGAAATGGACTCGTGCACGAGCAGAAATGGACTCGATGCACGAGCAGAAATGGACTCGATGCACGAGCAGAAATGGACTCGATGCACGAGCAGAAATGGACTCGATGCACGAGCAGAAATGGACTCGATGCACGAGCAGAAATGGACTGGTGCATGCCCTCGCACGCGTTTAATAGGCGTTCCCTCTCAGGAGCAGGTACAGGGTTGTGCATGTGCATTTTTGTTTAAAGTGAGGATCTTAAAATCCTCCACTCTGCCTTCCAGATCCTTCCCATCTAGAACTGCATCAGATTTATTTTACTCCTCCAGCGTCTGACTTCCTCTCAGAATCATTTCTAAAGTTTGCAAACAAACCATGTGGGACTGAAAAGTGCGTAGATCAACTTCTGTGCATAAGTTGTGATTTATAAAAACAAACTAGCCATAAAATGTGCAGAGTCCCTCGCACAAACTGAGCGATCCGTATAAGTACGCATATTTAGGAGAGGGGGAATTGATGACAGATGTTGACTGAAGGAAATTGAAGCCAGATTGCATCTTAATTTCTGTCAGACATTTAATTTAAATCATGGAAAACTTGAACCATAAATCAGCTTCAGATCCAAACCAACAGTGATGTGTCGATAGGAGCAGAGCCTGTTCAGGAACTCTGTTATCAATCTATAGCTTTTAGCTGCAAAGTTCAGTTTCTTTCTTTAACTTCTGTTGCTCCACTGTTCCTTCTCCGCTGCTGACTGTCTCTCTGCATCATGGTGGCAAAATGAAAGCATCATTTTAAAGATCAAACGTAGCTGCAAATCTCCTTTATACTAAACAACTGGAGGTTTGGGCAGAAATGCAGCCGACTGCTTGGTCATATTCGCTTACATCATCAAAGCAAAATGTTGACCTGAAAGCAGGTCTGAAAATATCAGTATGAGCAGATATTTAGGAAACGTATCGCATTTCAGAGCATTTCTAGGATTGGAATGTTTCTAATGAGGACGGAGGATTTAACAGCTTCTATACATCAATACTGGCAGAGAATTATCTCCTGTTTGGTTTAAATCAGGCCGGCGCTGCTTATGGCAGCTCGGCCTTCAGTGGGAACACCTCAACCTAATCTACTGCAATCTAAGAAAAGAAAAATAATCTAGTGGATGGAGCAGAGGAAGAGAATAACCTGCATGGATCTGTGCAGCCATCAGCCTGACCTGCAGACTGATGGCTGCACAGATCCTTCATTTAGAGGAACAATCAGAATAACGGAGAATGTTGGAGTTCAGTTGGTGAAGCTGTTCATCCTGTGACAACATGTCAGACAGACATCGTCTGTTTAAAGACCAGAGCAGCAAATGTTTCACATGCTGTGAATTCTTCCAATAATCTGAATTCATCCGCTTTTCCAAACACTGTTTAGAAAATCAGCAGAATTCAAATGAAAAGGTTGTTTGGAGAAATAGCTGCAAAGAATTCAATCTTTAATGGTCTGATAGCTTTAAAAACTAAAAACAGACAGACATGGAAAAAGTGAAAACTATCATTAGAAAAAACTAAGAAAGAACAGGAATAAAAAAGACAGGTGAGTTTATAATACTGAAACAATGAGGGTACATCAAATAATCCAACCAGAACATTGTTAGCTAATGGATCATCCTTCCCTCTGAGTATGGAAGCAGTACGAGGGGGGGGGGGGGGGGGGGGGGTATCTCATATACTCCATGTACCTCAAGTTTCCCTACGTACAACAGCTAAAATGACTCCATCGCAACCATCCAATAGAAATTCACATGACAACATTAAACCGTCTGCATCTATTTCACCGAGAGGTTGATTTTTCCCACAAAATCTGAATGCATCATAGACCTGCCCTCCACGCGGGGTCATTTCCTCAAACACAACCAGCAAACTAAATATGGCGGCAGCACAGGCTTCAGCTGAGCGATTGATGGCGGAGGTCTGGATTTCACGGCAGTAAATTGTAAAACGGTAAAACCAGGCTGCAAAAGGAAGCAGAATAAATTTATTCAAACGCCTAAAAAATCATCGGCTGCAGAACGAAGAATGTTATAAATTCTGCATGTCAGCGCCCCCCCCCCCCCCCCCCACGCCAATTATAACGATCAATCAATCAGCTGCGACGCCGATGGCGTTTGAAAAAGCGCTTCCATCTGAGAGAAACAGGAAGAGATGAAGGGAAATCAGTTTATGACGTTATTTCAATCTTTATTAGACGCTCTAACAGCCGTGAGGTTCAGAGGTTTTACAGGAATTCTAAAAACTAAAACTATTTCCTCTTTTGTTTTTGTTATTTCAGTTTAATTTAGATTTTTTATTCTGCATTATTTCTGCAGAAAAAGCCTTTTTTTATTTTGCATTTTATTTACTATTGCCTGTTTTTGCCTTGTTTCCTGTATAGTTGCTGGGATCTAGTTAAAGTTGATCATGTTTAGTTGCTGGGATCTAGTTAAAGTTGATCCTGTTTAGTCGCTGGGATCTAGTTAAAGTTGATCCTGTTTAGTCGCTGGGATCTAGTTAAAGTTGATCCTGTTTAGTTGCTGGGATCTAGTTAAAGTTGATCATGTTTAGTTGGTGGGATCTAGTTAAAGTTGATCATGTTTAGTTGCTGGGATCTAGTTAAAGTTGATCATGTTTAGTTGCTGGGATCTAGTTAAAGTTGATCCTGTTTAGTCGCTGGGATCTAGTTAAAGTTGATCCTGTTTAGTCGCTGGGATCTAGTTAAAGTTGATCCTGTTTAGTCGCTGGGATCTAGTTAAAGTTGATCCTGTTTAGTTGGTGGGATCTAGTTAAAGTTGATCCTGTTTAGTCGCTGGGATCTAGTTAAAGTTGATCCTGTTTAGTTGCTGGGATCTAGTTAAAGTTGATCCTGTTTAGTTGCTGGGATCTAGTTAAAGTTGATCCTGTTTAGTCGCTGGGATCTAGTTAAAGTTGATCCTGTTTAGTTGCTGGGATCTAGTTAAAGTTGATCCTGTTTAGTTGCTGGGATCTAGTTAAAGTTGATCCTGTTTAGTTGCTGGGATCTAGTTAAAAGTTGATCCTGTTTAGTTGCTGGGATCTAGTTAAAGTTGATCCTGTTTAGTCGCTGGGATCTAGTTAAAGTTGATCCTGTTTAGTTGCTGGGATCTAGTTAAAGTTGATCCTGTTTAGTTGCTGGGATCTAGTTAAAGTTGATCCTGTTTAGTTGCTGGGATCTAGTTAAAGTTGATCCTGTTTAGTCGCTGGGATCTAGTTAAAGTTGATCCTGTTTAGTTGCTGGGATCTAGTTAAAAGTTGATCCTGTTTAGTCGCTGGGATCTAGTTAAAGTTGATCCTGTTTAGTCGCTGGGATCTAGTTAAAGTTGATCCTGTTTAGTTGCTGGGATCTAGTTAAAGTTGATCATGTTTAGTTGGTGGGATCTAGTTAAAGTTGATCATGTTTAGTTGCTGGGATCTAGTTAAAGTTGATCATGTTTAGTTGCTGGGATCTAGTTAAAGTTGATCCTGTTTAGTCGCTGGGATCTAGTTAAAGTTGATCCTGTTTAGTCGCTGGGATCTAGTTAAAGTTGATCCTGTTTAGTCGCTGGGATCTAGTTAAAGTTGATCCTGTTTAGTTGGTGGGATCTAGTTAAAGTTGATCCTGTTTAGTCGCTGGGATCTAGTTAAAGTTGATCCTGTTTAGTTGCTGGGATCTAGTTAAAGTTGATCCTGTTTAGTTGTTGGGATCTAGTTAAAAGTTGATCCTGTTTAGTTGCTGGGATCTAGTTAAAGTTGATCCTGTTTAGTCGCTGGGATCTAGTTAAAGTTGAACCTGTTTAGTTGCTGGGATCTAGTTAAAGTTGATCCTGTTTAGTTGCTGGGATCTAGTTAAAGTTGATCCTGTTTAGTTGCTGGGATCTAGTTAAAGTTGATCCTGTTTAGTCGCTGGGATCTAGTTAAAGTTGATCCTGTTTAGTTGCTGGGATCTAGTTAAAAGTTGATCCTGTTTAGTTGCTGGGATCTAGTTAAAAGTTGATCCTGTTTAGTTGCTGGGATCTAGTTAAAGTTGATCCTGTTTAGAGCCTGGGATCTAGTTAAAGTTGATCCTGTTTAGTCGCTGGGATCTAGTTAAAGTTGATCCTGTTTAGTTGCTGGGATCTAGTTAAAAGTTGATCCTGTTTAGTCGCTGGGATCTAGTTAAAGTTGATCCTGTTTAGTCGCTGGGATCTAGTTAAAGTTGATCCTGTTTAGTTGCTGGGATCTAGTTAAAGTTGATCCTGTTTAGTTGCTGGGATCTAGTTAAAGTTGATCCTGTTTAGTTGCTGGGATCTAGTTAAAGTTGATCCTGTTTAGTCGCTGGGATCTAGTTAAAGTTGATCCTGTTTAGTCGCTGGGATCTAGTTAAAGTTGATCCTGTTTAGTTGCTGGGATCTAGTTAAAGTTGATCCTGTTTAGTTGCTGGGATCTAGTTAAAGTTGATCCTGTTTAGTCGCTGGGATCTAGTTAAAGTTGATCCTGTTTAGTTGCTGGGATCTAGTTAAAGTTGATCCTTGTTTAGTCGCTGGGATCTAGTTAAAGTTGATCCTGTTTAGTCGCTGGGATCTAGTTAAAGTTGATCCTGTTTAGTTGCTGGGATCTAGTTAAAGTTGATCCTGTTTAGTTGCTGGGATCTAGTTAAAGTTGATCCAGTTTAGTTGCTGGGATCTAGTTAGTTTAATTCTGACCCCTCAAGACATGATGAGGCAGAAAAGCTTTGATCTGCTTAAAATAAAAGGTTTTAAATTTGAAACCCAAACTTTGAATGTAAATCCGTACAACTTTATGCTCTATTTTATTTTTAGATCATTTAAACATATGGAGGTAAATGTGTTTTATCCTGATTGCAGCCCAAATATATCCTGATTTTAGATTTCCTAGGCGTCGCTCTCAGCCCAGCTTAGAGGTCAGACTTACTCAGGGCTCCGCCTTTAAACGGGGGTTTAAACAACGGTCTCAAACGCACCAATAAACGAGCAGCACGCTGGTTCCAGACCAGCGAGGTACGTTAAGGAGCAGCAGCCTCATCTCTAATGCAATAAAAACCTGCAGGCTAAAGCCATGCTGCTGCTGCTGCTGCTGAGAGGAAATATTAAAATAAAATGTTTTCCAGGGATCCTGGGCTGGGTCACCTGTGCTAAAGGTGCAACAGGTGGATGATCCGCTCCATGCAGGAGTGCACCATCATACCCGACTCAAAGCAAACCTTATTTAGTGAGTTGCTGAAGCTAAATGCTTTTATTGAGAGAAGAGTCGCTATGAAGGAAGAAAGTCTCAGTCTCTGCAAACAGAACTTTCTGTAACAGAATATCTTTGTTTTTATGTTTTGCTCAAGTGTGAAATATTCCTGATAAAGTTTTAAGTGTGGAAGTTTATTGACCCCCATGTCAGCATTTTAGACAGTTTTTAAAAATATCCGTTTTACTTTAGTGTCTCTTTGCTAAGCAGCGTTTTACAAGCTGTTGACAGATGATATTTACGCTCCTAATGCTGCTTTGGAAGCTTTTCTCCACAAGCTCCAAATTTCCCCAAAATCATTAACCATGTTTGAAATAATTGGTTGTTTTTTTTTAACTCATTAAATATAATTTTATTAATCATAAATAAGCTCTTTGCTGTCTAATCAAACAGCCCTGGAGGCTCCTAGCTCACAGTTTGCCAACAGGGATCAGGACTTTTATCCTTTAATATCCATTTATTGCATCAATTAAATGTTAATTAATGAGAAAAGTAAATAAGGATGAAATGTGTGCTCCGTCATCCTTCCTCTGATAAAACACCAAAGCTGCCATTTTGCTCATTCTAGTCGACCTGAAACATTTGGAAGTAACATTTCCAGGAGGTCTGTTCCATTTTAGCTTTACTAAAATAAAAGGTTGGCCATTAAACCTGCCCTTTAACCCCTTCCTGACCTTCTGTTCTCCAATCTTTGGCTCATTTTCATGGCAGCTTCCATTCAACACATTCAGCCTTATTGAACTGGAGGAGCTGCTCTTCTTTTCTGCTGTTGGAAACAAAGCTTTTTTTTTTTAAATAAGGGGATAAAAACGAGAACTTTGTCACTTAAATAAGAATCATCAAGCCGCAATATGGTTGAATATCTGAATACATTATAGATTTCTGCTGGAGGTTTCTTCCTGTTCAAAGGGAGTTTTTCCTCTCCACTGTCGCTACAAGCATGCTTAGTGTGAGGGATTGCTGAAGAGTCAATGAGTCGATGCAATCAGCTGGTTTTCCTTAGATAGAAAACTTTGAATCAATCTGACTGGATGATCTGGATCTAAAGTCGCCTGAAATGACATGACGGTGCTATAGAAATAAACTGAATAGAATCACGTTGTTTCTGCATTTATAAATATAAGCCTGTTTTTCTGTTTCTTTTCTTCTACTCTCCCAGAGCTCATCAGAAACTCTATAACAGTTGAGATATTTAACTTTCTCCCAGCAGTTCTTATTGAACATATTTTCTATTTACAGTATCGGTTTCTACTACATAGATATCCTAAAGGAATCTAGAACCAGTTAATATTTCCAGGAGTTTGCAGCCAAGTAGATCAGCTGGTTACACAATAATGCCAAAGGTCACAGAGAGAAGAAACATTCATCAGAAAACTGCTCCTTAAAGTTTAAAGTTTGTCTCTATTTTAAACGTGTAGTTTGGGCATTTTTTAAGGAATCCTTTTTTTTTTCAAACTTGAAAAAGAAGCAGAAAATAGTTGAATTAGCAAAATCATTTATAATAGTTTCCTCTGAGCGATAAATTTCTATTTATGTTATAAATTGTTTGATCTGAGACCAAAATCACTGGAAAGATATTTTCAACAACTTTTTTACTTTATGAAGCTCCTAAAACTCATCTGTCCTTTATTTAATCTGCTGTCGATCTATAAGGTTTAAACATTTATATATTTCCAAAAGCACGCGACTTGGTTTAAGGAAACATTGCATTTTCCCACAGGCAGTGAATGCACCACTTTCTTTATCACATTTTTGACAACTTCCTGAACTCAGTTAGTTTGCTACGTGGCTCCGCTTCTCACTATATATATGTACCTCATTATAAACCTCATTATAGCCGTTATTATAACCATTATTATATCGTTTAAACATGAAAGCGGGGTTCACAGCTCGGTGTTTCTAAAGCCAGTAATAAATAAAGAATAAAGGTTTATCTTTCCGCTGCCTCCTCGCAGCAGCTAAGCTCAGCCTCCGTGTTTTTATCACGGTGGGTTTTCCACGCCATGAGGCGGAGGTCTGCGGAGCTCTGCCCTACCTGCAGCGCAGCGATGCCGGCCGGGCTGTCCGCCGCGCCGGGCGGGCTGTCGAAGAGCCGGTCCCGGTAGAGAGAGCCGATGTTCGGCAGGAAGAGCAGCGCCGCCAGCAGCAGCCCGGCGGCCTGCAGCAGCCGCTTCTGCTTCCTCCGCATCTTCACCGGGAGGAAGGAGCTGGAATGACGGACCGAGGCGGAGACTTCTTCCCGCACAGCAGAACACAGCAGCGCTGACAAGTTTAGCTGTGGAGGAAATCCACGCGTGACGCTGTTCCTGCTCCACCGCTAGAGGGCGCAGCGGGGTTTATAAGGACGCGTCATCAGACACATTTATTTATTTAAGGTTATTTAAACTCAGTTAAAGTTATTATCTTCATGGAATAATAATCAGAAGAGCTGAACCTGAAGGAACATGTTTGATTTTTTATTCTAAATGAAAATCATTGATGCACAGAAAATGAAATATCAGAACATGGAGGTAGCTTCTATTATAGATCAGAGGAAAACAAAGAAATCATCAACCAGAAAAAGAGACATTTTTAATTATAATCTGTTACTTTAAACAGAAATTAACACTGAAATAAAATGAGGTGTTTATGCATCCAGGTTATACATTGAAATTTTAATTTAAAAAATATAATTTTTTTTCCCATTTAAAATCTAAAGTGATTTTTAAGTAGAGAACAACAATCGTTCAGTTTGGTTTATAGATAATTTCCTGATTCCCATATTTTCTCAAACCCCTGAACTGATGGGTTGTTATTTTCTTTATTTTTTCTGTCTTAATGTTGGCAGTGGGCTTTAGGCTGCCCTGCAAGGCTTTAAACCTGGGTTTAACCGGAGACTAAGCCATTCTCAAGCACATATCAAGGAGCTCATTTTGAGCCTGGATCCAGATTTATTGTTGATTCTGGTCCAGGTTACTCCAACCTCTGCTGTACAGAAACCAATGAAGAATCAACACTGTTCTTATCTAATAAACAAAAATGAAACCATAAAAACTTCGTCATGAGTCACAGCAGGACACAGTTTAACCCAAAGCTTCAGATTCACTGATCATCAGCGAATGTTACTGCCTCTAATTACTGCGTCTAACTGAGAGTTTAAGTTTAGTTTGAGGCTCTGGAGATAAGAATAATAAACCAGTCAGGATACATTTACAGCATAAGAACAAAATCTATAGAACGGTTATAATAGATAGCATAGAAATTTGTGACTGTTTAGTGTGATTTGGAAGAATTACTAAATGTAGTCTTATATCTGCACATCTAAAAACAAGAACAGATTATACAGTACATTAAAAAAAAGAATAATAAAGTAAAGGATGTAAGTTGAAAGCGGAGATGGTTAAATATTCTTAAATATGTTGGAATGAAAGATCTAGAGTAAAGATCTTCTCTGCTCCTTTAGTGCAGCTATCTGTCCACTTCTCTAACAGCTTTATCCATGTTGTCCAACAATAATGTAACTTTAGCTAAAGTCCTAATGTCTCTCATCACCTCCGGTCTTTTAAGCAGAAAGAAAGGAAGTTTTAACCGTTATAACGTTTTTTTTGTTTTCAATGCACAACCTGAAGGGAGCAAGAAATGTTTCAGGTTTTCAGGATTGAAATAAAGTCTGAGCTTCACATCCAGGCTCATCTGACGCTCAGAGAATTTAAAATCCTTCTTAAAACAATTAATTTAACAATGTCTAAATATTCTAGGTGAGAGTTTTAATGTTTGTTGTCTCTTATATGCTGCTGCTGTCTTGGCCTGGCCTGTCATGCTGAAGAGATTTTAAATAAAACACTGTTACTCAATAAACTTATGAAAATGTTTCTTCATAGCTGTAGATAACCTGCTGTTCTCAACTTAATAATCTGAAAGCTGCATTGCAAAATAAAAACACGCCCAGTTACGCAAAGAATAAAGAAGAATTAGGATGTGAGTAAGAGCATCTTAAGGTCTTAATGAGCGAGACATCAACCCTCAGAATGGAGACACGAGTAGCGAGTCATCAGATGGTGATGCTAAAGCAGACTGGGAGGAGACCAAGTCTAACCAGTCAGGACAACCAGTTTGGTGCAATGAATCAATGAATGTCCAAGTCTTATCATTATATTATGGAAAATAATGAACTTTATTACAATATGCTAATATTGTGAGAAGGAGCTGTATATTTCTAGAGGTGCTATTGAGATGAAATGTTCACTGGATGTTTGTAACAAAATAAATCCACACCCCATGCTGGTTATGGAAATGATATGACCCTGCCAGTGTTGACCCTGATGGTGTCTCAAAACACTGAGATAACCCCAACAGCGATTTTAAACAGCAACATGTTGAACAGCAACTAACCAAGGGAACCAAGAAACGAGGAAATGATTCTAATGACAAAAACCAGACTGTTAGTCCTTCCTGGGAAACTCTTGGAGCAAAGCCCCAAAGAACAAACAATCTGACACCACATCTAGATGATAAAACCTGCCTGAGACTTTAGAGCAACATGTATTCTACTCTAACCATCGAAAGTTGCACAAAGCCGTTTGTTCCAAAACAACGGATAAGGAAGGACAAACTGAGATGAGTGAAAAACAGGTTTACTGCTTTAAAAGAATGACCCTGAGGAGAACAGCTTGTTTCTAGACAATGGAGGAAGGTATGAGGACATTCAGGTCTCCCTCAAACAGCCTCATAATAAACCACCTGCTGAGCTTAGAACATTTATAGTAATCGACGATGCAGTGAATGTCATGATAGGTTTTCTTTTTGGGTTTTCAGATAATGTTGATTTATATCATTCCATGTTTTCTATTTCCTTGGTTTCATTTCCATTTCATATCATTCTAGTTGTTTTCTGGTTGTATTTGAGTTCTTATGTATTTCTTGTTCACTCTCTGCTGCCCCCTTGTGCCAGTCTCGTTTCCCCAGCTCCCTTCTAGATCCTTCTGTCCATGCCTGCTCCCAATCAGTTGATTAGTCCATTCATTGTTGTGTTTGGCATTTCTACTCCGCTGCAGTTACTGATGGATTCTCTTCATTGCTTCATTCATGCATCCCTTACATTTATTCCTCCCTAATGTCTCCTACTTTTATGTTCTTGAGTTTTTTTGTTGATCAGTTTTCAGGTTTTATTATGGCTTCTGTTTTTTTACCTCCTCATTAAATTAGCCAGAAATCATCTTCAGCTGCATTTGGGTCCTCAGCAAGTATCCACTAGTCCTGGCAGTGAATGAGATTAAATTAGTCTGCAAGAAGAAAAAAACAGAACCAGTGAATGTTAGCTGTAGTATGGCACTTAGTCAGTACTTAGTCATCCACATTGGAGGACTGAATGATGTTGCTGAGAGGAAGTCAGAAATATCAAAGGGAGACATAATAAGCCTGTTTACCGCTGCAAAACAAACACATTTGAAAGAGATATCTCTGCAGGAGAGCTCTGAACAAAGCATATGATTTAAATGAAAACCAGATAAAGTGTCTCACTGTTGATAAATGTCCCTCTAACGAGGACTTGGAATGGGAGGACTTGGAAAGGGAGGACTTGGAATGGAAGGACTTGCAAAGGAAGGCCTTGGAATGGGAGGACTTGGAATGAGAGGACTTGGAATGGGAGGCCTTGCAAAGGAAGGCCTTGGAATGGGAGGACTTGGAATGAGAGGACTTGGAATGGGAGGCCTTGCAAAGGAAGGCCTTGGAATGGGAGGATGTGGAATGGGAGGATGTGGAATGTGACTTGGAAAAGGAGGACTTGGAATGGGAGGACTTGCAAAGGAGGACTTGGAATGGGAGGACTTGGAATGTGACTTCCTTATTACCTGTAGCATTAAATCAAAGAAATATGATGATTAGATTAAAAGTGTGTGCATAAGTGTTATGACCTGCTCAGTATTATAACAAAGAATGAAGGTTTATATATAAAAAACATTTATTAAGGATAAAGCACAGAATAACCAAAGCCATTATTATATGGAAGTGTCACTTGGTGGCCGAGTGCAAATGCTTGGATGTGTCATGGACACGCATGTGTAAATGATGGATGCAAAAACAAACTCAAATGTGCATGCAAGGTTTGCAGCACATCTGGCAGGGGACTTAATAGAAAGAAAGATTGAGAAGCTTTATTTTCTCTGAATTCTGGATCCCCATCACAGACTTTGTGGAAAATCTGACCCATATAAACTCAGAAGCATGTAAAACACGCATCTGATACACTAAGGTTGTACTCTATGCCGTCTGGCTGACTGAACACAGTTTTATTTTAATCCCCTCATGCGGAGCAGTATTTTCTACGGCCAAGGAACCAATCGATGACATGATGACTGACAGCTGCACTGCAGTATGGGCAGAGCGCCTGACAGACTCAGTATGTTCAGCATGTTTCCATAAGCCTGGAGATGACTGGAAGAGAAGCTCTACAGTAGAAAGTACAGATTGATTGTCTGACTTCAAATAACATGGAAAGTGTTTAATAAAAGTGGGAAAACTTTTAACTTTAAAGTGTTGCTTTTTGCACAATGCAGAAGTTTTGAAGCAACCTCTATTCCTGTCAATTTTGCAGCGTTTCCATTAAGTAGCAAATTATTGTAATTTTCAGATAGAAAGGCTTGAAAATATGGGTCTGTATCGAATCAATATGTGTTTCATTAAATTGAAAACCTGAATTGAGTAAATAGAATTACTAAAATAAAAGCACCCTAATGTTAATAGGTAATCAATTATCTTAAAATATACCCTTTTTCTGTAGCAAATTTTTATCAAGTAGATTCGTTGTGACTTGACTTTGTAAACCGTGTTCCTCACACTGCATGGCGGTAGGATAAATACAGGTTCCCTTCCAGACTAGGGACTAGAAGTTAAGAGAATTGAGTCTATGTGTAATGAAATCTTTGTAGCCCAGGTAATTCCCTCTGACCAACATCAGTAGGCAATGCAGGAAAAGGGTCTTTCCCAAGGACACAAGTTTGAAATAGAAATAGAACTTTAATGAATGGACAAATTCCTGCAATTAACCCCTCCCCTTGGGGAGCAGTGGGCTGCCATTGTGCGGCGCCTGGGGAGCAGTGTGGGATAAAGGGTCTTGCTCAGGAACCCAGAGTGAAGTCTGTGGGAATCGATCTGGGTACGTGCAACCCTCTCAGAGCACAGAGCACTGCTCTAACCACTAGGCCAACACTCCCCTAAAATAAAAGAATTTATAGTTTTATTGTTTGGGCTGCCAGCCATTGTACCCAAGGAGCAGTCTGGGGTTAAGGGTCTAGCTCAACGACCCTGAGTGGCAACTGTGGGGCTTGATTCTAAGCTCTATGCACTAACCAGTAGGACACCTCCACACCTTTCTCCTGAAAGCCAGAGCTTTGGTTTAAACCTTCAGTTGCAGGGAAAATCCCTTCATCCAGGGGCACTGTCACCCCTAAACATACCCAACCCCTCACCATGACCCAGGTCTCCACTGCAATCATAAATAAATGAAACATCTACATGCCAGATGCTTTTCTCCAGTAGATAATAAATAAAAGATCCCACTGGTCTATTTTATACAGATGAATTTGAGAAACCTATTGCAGCCTGGTCCTGGTTTTCTTCCAAAGGCCTTCTATAAGCTCTATTAAATCGAATGAGATATTGAATAAACATTACCTGGGCTCTGCTAGGAACCTATGAATTGATCACCACTGAGTGTTTTTTTAGGTAAAATGCAATCCAAAACATATGGCTGAATCAGCACAGCAATGCATTCCTGACATAAAATAAACCTTCATCTCCATCTTAGTCTCTGGACCTTTATTCTGAGTGAAATATGAGTGAGCAATGGAAAAGAAATGGAAATAGGTTCATTCACCTCCTTTAATTGTGTAAATTCTACTGTCAGTTTAACAATGGCCAAAAAGACTGATAAAGTTCTAAGCAATGTAGTCGATAGTATTAATAATAGTGATTCATATATAAAAATATTGATAACATTAAAGATAAAAATATTTTTTTAATAAACGTTACACATAAGCAGCTAAAATTTCTAAAAGCAAAAAGAATGTAAAAATAACAAGTTATATTGAAAAAATGCAATATCATCAAAAACTTGAGGCAGACTTTGGCCCAAACATGTCGTCTGACAGAGAAGGAGCCGCAGTCAGACTTACAGCATCACTAACCTCTAAACAGCGACATAGACCTCCACACCAAATCCAAGATGTCCTTTAGGCCATTATTAATTTAATATGATGTCACAGCATAGTTTTTGCCCACATGCAGAAACACTCACAGAGAGAATGTAAAAGTTTGAACGTTTATTTTCAATAAAAAAACAAAAAAAAAACACAGGAGTCTGGTTAACACTGCTAGGTGGGACCGGCGGCCAGGTCTCCAGGTGTGATTGAACTAGCTGCCAGGATTGGAGGGTGGTATGTAGTTCCAGTTGTGGGGGCCTTGGCTGGTTGAAGGTGGACGTGACGTTGGAGGGCGGACAGGTAAGTTTATGGAAGCACAGAGGAGCGGCTGAGCAGACTGTCAACAGGAAACTATGATGAAGTCTGAGCTCAGAAGAGAGGAGTTGTGGAACCCTTGGCATCTCGAAAGGTTTTCCTCCAAGGCTGGAAGGACTCGAAAAATCCCAGAGGATCTGAAGGATTCCCAAAACAAGCAAACACTGGCGAAGAGGTGATGACAGTCAGCTGCTCATATACTCCTCTGAGGTGATAAATGATTTGTTGCAGGTGTGGGTAGTTGAGACGTGTAGGCAAGCCCTTCAAGACAGGAGTAACCAGATGGCACCATCTGGTGGACGAACAGTGAAACTGAAAAAGAAAACAAACTACCACTACTACACTCACTGGGCTTTGTTCTGGTGAACTTGAGTAAAAGTAAGATCCAAGGAGCTGTCTGAGGACTTTTGGAAGAACATTTATGAAGATTATCACAACACAAAAAACCAACACAACAAACATACAAAGTTTGCATTTTTTTTATTAGTTTTAATGCTTGTAGCCTTTAGCTTAGTTACAAGAACCTATAAAGAGATGTCAGTGATTGTGATTAACTTGATTGTTCCACGGTTCTGTATAATTGCCACAAATGATTCCTTCTCCACTTCTGCCAACCTTTGGACATAAATCTTCATCTTTGTATCCACTCAGAGAGGGAAGACAAGGAAGCCAGTGAAGGTTGTGAGTCGGCCTTGATCTGCGAGCGTAAGGGACCTTCCTCCCCAGATCTGGGTAAAGACTCGGTCTCCCTCCTCCAGCTCCAGGGCCACCGCATTGGTAGCGCTTGCTTGTGTCCCTGCTTTGTGGTATATTGCAATAGTGTTCAAACCGTTCACCTTCAGTCCAGCATTCAGTTTCCCAGATTTGCCAACAACTCCGGTGAACTGGAAGTAGTAGAGTCCTTTAACTGGGGCAGTGAAAACTCCTGGAGGTAGATAGCAACAACAAAACAAGGTCAAAAAATGATATGCATGTAACAGACAGAGATAGTAACATCTGGACACATTGAAACATCCATCGAGTCACCTAAAAATAATAAAATCACTCTGTCTATTCAGGTCAATCAGATCAACTCTACCCAAAGTAAGCAGAAATATTACATGTAGTTATAGAATGCTCAAACACCATGAAAAAAAATAAAATTATAAAGTAACCTCTAGACGTCTAACCTCAAAACCCCTAAAATTACCTCAGAGATTATTTCATAGGCACCCAGTAAGGACTCCTATAAACACCCTTGAGTAACCTACATTACCTCAGTGTATATATATATATATATAAGCCTATATATATATATATACATATATATATATATATTTATTTTTTTTTTCATCATTATATGATGGTATAAGATTAATACATGTAACATGTATAACGTACTGTTTATACCTAAGAAGTCCTAGTCCTTAGCTCCAACAAACATAGGTACCCTACAACATCCTCCTCAGACATCTCCTCAATTCTAGACTGCAATGTTCTGTTTATACAATACTACTTTTATACTAATAATAATATTTATAAAATGCTAATTTATGTTCTAATATTCTATACCTTTCTCTTAATAGTTGAGTTGTAAAATAAAGTCGGGGGGGGTGATTTTATTTAATCTGGATGAGGTGGAGGTGTGGGGGGGTAATGATCACAATCAAGCAAAGATTCTTTTATTAATTTTTAAAGACAGTATTTTACTACAGAATTTACCATTTCAGCATTTTACAAAACTTCCTTTGTTTTTAATTTGTTGTTCATCCTAATCATTTTTCTTTTCTCAATGATTTGTCAGGTTCTTGCTTTCTGGTTGCTGCTGAGAAATGACTGAAGCTAAGACTGGACTTCTGGTTTGAGCCTTTTGAAGGGAGGTCCAAAACACACGACACAGGTTTTACTGACACACTTCATTTCTTCAGTCATTGTGTTTTTCGTTAATAGGTGTTTGAGATTAGGTAGACCTGCGCAAATCCAATCGGTCTTGGACTTGGTCTGTGCACCGTCCAGGGTAGTTAGATTTAAGCAAGACTTGCTCACAGGTGCATCTGCAGCAGTGAGCAATTTAAACCTCGAGATCAGACCATCCATGTCCGATCCTGCTGCTGAGGCTGTAATCTAAAGTTCACGATGGGAAAGCAACGTCCTGCCATAGGACAGTTGATTAAATCATAAAAAAAACATTTCTCTATTCCGTATCCATTCTTCCTATTCATCATCAAAACATATTTTTAATAATAGGCTTAAGAATCTTTTTAGATGGAGGCTATTCGTTTATTTAATATTCATGGATATTGTATAAATAACATGCAAAACAATCTACAAATAAAAAATCTGTGCCGTATTAAGCTATACTTGCCTGATTATTTAATAATTTGACATTATAACAACAGACCTATTAATAGGATATTGCTTAATGTGGGAAGGTTTATAAAAAGTAAAGTAGATTAATAATACAGACTATTATTAACATATATAAAGGAACTAACTATCAGACACTTTATCAATACAGTGCAACAGTGACCAAAGGAAAGTTTATTTTATATTTGTTTTGTTGTGTACAGGACTACACTCATTACAACATGCATTGCTCAGTAAACGTACTGCAGATAGTAAGGATGAAATGTACCTGTGTCTGGACAGTACGCGTTGCCAATGTTAGTTTTCACTTTCTTAAACTGCAGCGTTGTGTCACTGATGTAAGGCCCAGGGTCGGTCCAGTCCTCCGTATCGTATAGGGCAGCTGAGAATGCTACTTGAGATCTGTTTACCGCAAAAATGTCAAAACAATTATTAGATTCTGGAAGATGGCCTTGTGCTAAAACTGTAACGTAGGCTTAAAAAAAGAGCAGAGCAAACTTAGCAAACTAACCTCTCTCTTCAGATTCCCTTTCAAGTTTCTCCAGTCGGGCCGTGATCTGCAGCAGCTGGCTCTCTATTGTCTCCTGGGCCCCAACCAGACCACAGACCAGCACTGTGCCTAGAAGCAAGAGAGACTTCATGTTTACTCCAGGAGAAAAGCTTTAGTGGAGTGGAAAGTACCACTGAGCTGAGCCTCCGAAAGGCTATTTATCTAAATGGCCTCTGGTCTTTGCAAACATTTCTACATCAAGGTCAAATAGCATGGAATTTATTTAGCCATATTGGTGGATAAAGTCCAACGTCTGCAATTGTATAACAGAACTTTGAGTCTTCAGCATCATCTGGTTGTGACAGATCTATGTGAAACAGGCCTCAAACCACGTCTGCTGCTATTGCTTTGCAGTCAGTTTGAGAAAAGTCAAGTTTTTATCCAAACTTCTACAGGGTCTCCAGGTTTGTTTGTTTATATCTGATTCCAGACCACAGTTATTGGGACTTAATTGTTTTTAAATATTATTATAATAATAATCCTTACTATTATATTTTTATTAAGTTGTTTTAAGTTTTAATGTTTTAAGTTGTAATATTTTAAGTGTTTTATGATTGTGACATATCACCAGTATATCCAATGTATTCAATTGGTAGCTGAAGCATCAACCACCCGCATGATGTACATGATGTCACCGCTTAGATTACAGCAACATGGCGGCGTCCTTATCAAAACATTTATCATAATAATTTAACTTAATTGATTTTAGAAAGTTATGTCTCCACTTAACCCCTCCCCTTAGGAAGCAGTGGCTGCCATTGTGCGGCGCCTGGGGAGCAGTGTGGGGTTAACGGTCTTGCTCAGGGACCCAGAGGCTGTGGGTTCGAATCGTGTACTTGCAACCTTCTCAGAGCACAGAGCGCAGCTCTGACCACTAGGCCAACACTCCCCACACATTATAAAACAATGCTTTGCTTTTTTTCTTTTACATTTATATTTTTCAGATTTGTAATGAAATTATTGATAATAGTAAAACACGATCTTGTGTTGCTTTTTAAATTGAATTGAAAAAGCTTCCTGGATGGGAAGCGAAACGTCTTCAAACTTGGAAACAAAGTTCAGTGGATTGTTTTTAACCTCTGTTTGGACCGACTATGACCTGGATGACTGAGAATCTTTACCAGCAGTTTAAAGGCTGCTCTTAAGCTATCGCCTTCAATGTCAGCATGGATGTTAACCCCTCTGACCTAGCCTGGTGGATTATACATAGTTACAAAAAGAGGTTTTCTTGCTTTGCAATTTGGACCTAATAAAGTGATGAGAGCTGCGGCAGCATTCAGGTACAGTAGATGTTTTTTCTGCAGCAGGTCTGAGAATTGTACATTGATATGCAGATGCTTTCATCCGCTCCTCATTTAAAACTGTATCATCAGAAACTTTATGTGTCAAACCATATTTTCTAGGCCTAACCTTGGATACATGTCACAGTGTCCAGATAAAAATAAAGACCACCACAGGCCCTTTGATGTTAATGCATCAGTCATGATCCTGTTTTATGCAGTAGAAACTAATTCTGATAAACTAAAAACAGAGTTTGTTGAATATGTTTTCATTTAGAGCTGTTGGACTTTGGTATGATTAAACAACTCCATTTGATGTTTGCCAAATATTAACAGACATTGATCCAAGCTGCCAGTAAAGCTCAACAAACTGCAGGTTGTTTTTTTTTTTTTTGGCCCTCAATGAGTTACAAGAAACATTGTGTTAACAAATGCATAAATCATATCATTTAAGTACTAAAATGTAAACATGGAAGAACCATAGGAACCATTCTTTACTCATTGCTAACTTCATTTAAGGTGCATTCTCACCCAAACCATGTTTTTCCTGACCGGATGGCAGATTTGACCCCTATGTACAGGCACACAGGTGCAAAGCGACATAAAGCGCTTGGGGGGTTGGACCTCCCAGTCACTGACAGTCTGGAGTGAGAAACACAGGTAAGTGTGATCCGTGTGAGTCCCTTACCTGGTTTAACAGTTCAGTCCATCCTCTCAGAGGAAGGCAGGATCCAGCTGATGGACCGCCAGCTGATGGACCGCCAGCTGTGGCGCAGAGCCGCCCCAATGCAGCATCCCCAGTGAGCAGGCAGGAATCCAATCCAGGTCAGGGAAAACAGATCAGAGAGGGCAGTTCAGGAATCCAGGAGTCTGCAGCCCGATCAGGGGTTCTGATCCACACAGGAACAGACAGATCCATGGTTCCAGGAATCCTCGGAGCGTGAAGGCAGGTTCAGAGTTCCTAGCATTTAGCAACAAGCTCAGATTCAGACAAGCTCAGATTCAGACAGTCAGAATCCAGCAGGAGTCCAAATACAGCACAGGCAAACAGATCAGACAGGAACAGGCTCGGTGGTTGAGAGGAAGAGCAGGATCAGGTAATCAGAAACGCTCTCACCACTGGCTAGTGAATAATCTCACTGGCTCGGGGGACATGAACCTTGAATTCAAACTTACGGAAAAAACAAACATCAAACAAATATAATTAAATGATCTGGTCTCTGAGAACGGGAACATGAAGCTAGGAATAACAAAAACTAAAGAAACAAACAAACATCAAACAATGATCTGGCCCTGATAGCCAGGCTGAGCCAAACATAAAGGAACATACACAGGTGGATCAGATGAGCCATGATTAGATCAACCTGAAAGAACCTAATTTTTGATAAGATTTAAAGCTTTTACACTGGTTAAAAGTTTAATATCACTCATGCTAGATCAAGTAGTGTAGCAAAGGCTGGAACAAGGAATAAAGCAAACCATGATTATTCTCTCCAATTTTATTCACTAAAAAATAGTTTTACTAATAACGTGTCCTAAAAACATGAACTGACATTTAAAGTCTGGGAGAACCACTATGTGCCCAAAAATCATGGTTATTAGAATCATTTATGAAGGACTGCCTTAAGTTTGTATAGGAATTTGGTTTTAACTTCCATATCGACAGGTTCTACAAAACCCTTAACATCTACAGAAATATGACTTCCTGCCATGATTTATTTATTTATAGTGTATTTTTAACTATTCATTGAGACAAATACGGTAAACAAAAAGCTTTTAACTTTCTAGTTGAGGACTTCTTCTGTAGATGTACCAAGCTCCCGTCAGAACAGGAATTATTCTATAAGATTAGGTTAAAGGCAAAAGCATATTATCTAATTTAAAATCTATTATGATAGCACATCAGTATTATTAAAATGTTTGGAGGTTAGAAACCGTTGCAAAATAAATTTTATATAATCAGTGAAGAGAGTCATCATAAAACAATTTAATATGAACCCATTTTGTTTGGATGGGGGCCATAAAATATTTTCATGCTTCAAAGGAGGTGTAATTCACGGGATACACTTGTCACAGGTCAGTGACGAGCTTTATTGTGTATATATATATCTACAAGCTCTTATTGAAAAAGAAAGAGGGAAGCGCTAGCGCAAAGGGCACGCTGCTTACGCTCAGACTGGAACCCCTGGAGGCACAGACACAGGTTAGTGGCCAACGGAGGCAGGTGTGATGAATGCTGAGCAGCTGGGTCACCAACCAGACTGAGGAGAACGAGGGCAGGGAGTGCTGAGATCCGCTCGCAGGCAGAGTTAGATGGGACATTGTGGGACATTGTGACACTTTTCCCACCTGGATCCCCGCTCTTTTTGGCCCTCATGTCCCTCTGTTTTCGCACAAACTCGCCCCCACTTCCTCACTGCCTCAGCCGTATCTAGACCCACAGCTAGTTCCTGATTGGCCCTCTGGCGTTGTGGCGTGGAATAGCATAGTGCAGACCACGCTTCAATATTGGGCAGAAATCAAAAATATCAGTGACAAGCTGCAACACACTGCTGCAGGAGGATAACCAGTCCTTTAGACCAGCACCGGCAATCATTACAAGAGGGTGCAAAAAAATGTAAAAAAACCTGCCTTAATTGAAGTTTACATGTTTTGAGGGAATTTGATAGGATCATGCATAATATATTACCATCTTAGCTGTATCCAAACAACGAGTGTGTACCTCAAGCATTTATGGTAAGGAGCAAACTTGTCAAATTTTGGTCATTTAAGATAAATTTTTGGATCCAAATTGGTTACTGATAAAGAAAGACACATAAGAGCATATCTTAAATAAGACCAACTTTTAGATTAGAGTATAAAATCACAGAAATCCAACCAAAGGCGGATGAGACACAACATATGTCACCCCCAGTTTAGATTCCAGGCGAAGGACATGAAGGGCATTTATTTTAAAGACCTGATGTATGAATGTTAGCCTTGAATTCAAACTCTCCACTGATCAAACCGTTTTGTAGGTTTTTACCTTGAATGCAGACACAGCAGGTACAACTGAAGGACACCATGGGCCCTTTGTTGTTCATCTAATCATATATGAGTGTGTTTTGTGCAGCAAAGCTTTTAACTACCGTATGTAGTATTTCGCAATGAATCAAAATGTCACAGATTTGTGTATATTCACAGACTACAAGAACTAAACCAGATATACTGTTAAAAAAAGAGATTTTTTTTCATGGAGACTGGAGTATTGTGATATGTTTAAATAAACCCATTATTTGTTTTTTTTTTATCAAATGTCAACAGACATTGATCCAAACTGCCAGTAAAGCTCAACAAACAGCAGGTTTGACCTGTGCACAAATATTATGTTAACAAAAAAAAACTGCTCAAGGGCTCAGATGACCACAGTGGCTACAGTTGCCTTCACTCGCTTTGCTCCTTTTAATTCTTAACTGGTGTGAGCTCCGGGAATGGACCATTCCCATGAGGGAGACCAGGGTTCCCATCTTATATATCTTAGGGTGATATAAAAGCTTATCACATCAACCAGTGTAGCTCATTGGGCAAGACCATTAAGGCCATCTGTCTACCGCGTAATATGAGAGCAAATAAACATAGAATCAAACTGGCTGACGTCACCCAGTCAAGCAAGGACAACTGGAACAAGAAAATGTTAATGGGAACAAATATCTATATATTAGGGCTGGGACTTTTATCTTGTTAATTACGACTAAATAATTAGAAACATTGTAACATGTACAAAATGTATGCATTTAATTGTGTTTTATATATATATATATATATATATATATATATATATATATATATATATATATATATATATATATATATATATCTTGTCCACACCAGGCAGGACCCCCAGTGCAGACTGTGCAAAGATGCCTCTGAAACAATACAGCACATAACAGCAGGGTGTAAAATGCAGGCAGGAAGTGCATACATGGAACGCCACAACCAGGTAGCTGTCATAGTGTACAGGAACATCTGCCATGAGTATGGGCTGGAAGTCCCAAGGTCAAATGGAAGACACCTCCTAAGGTAGTTGAGAATGACCGAGCTAAGATCCTATGGGACTTCAAGATCCAGACTGACAAACAGGTGATGGCTAACCAACCAGACATCGTGTTGATGGACAAACAGCAGCAGAAGGCAGTAGTGATAGATGTGGCAATCCCAAGCGACAGCAACATCAAGAAGAAAGAACACGAGAAGCTTGAGAAATACCAAGGACTGAAGGAGGAGCTAGAAAAGATGTGGAAAGTAAGAGCAGCAGTGGTGCCAGTGGTAATGGGAGCACTGGGGGCTGTGACCCCCAAACTGGGAGAGTGGCTACAGCAGATTCCAGGTAAAACATCAGAGGTCTCTGTCCAGAAGAGCGCAGTCCTAGGAACAGCTAAGATACTGTGCAGAACCCTCAAACTCCCAGGCCTCTGGTAGAGGACCCGAGGATGACACATACCACCCCACCAGGGGGGAGAAAACTGTTTTTCTTTTTTTATATATTTATATAATACATATATATATACTAAAATCCCAAGCCTGAACCTTTGCACTCCCTGTTTCTTGTACACCCATAAACACACAAGTGCCATGCTTGAGAATGGCTTAGTCTCCGGTTAAGCCCAGGTTTAAAGCCTTGCAGGGCAGCCTAAAGCCCACTGCCAACATTAAGACAGAAAAAAGAAAGAAAATAACAAACCATCAGTTCAGGGGTTTGAGAAAATATGGGAATAAGGAAATAGTCTATAAACCAAACTGAACGATTGTTGTTCTCTACTTCAAAAACAATTTAGACTTTAAAATGGAATAATGTTCCTTTTTTATATATATATATTTTTTTATATAAAAATTCAATGTATGACATTAATGCATAAACATCTAATTTTATTTCAGTGTTAAATTCTGTTTAAAGTAACACATAATTAAAAATGTATCCGACCTTTACTGGTTGATGCATTCTGGAAACCAGAATGGATCAGAACTCGGAACCAAAGACACGAGGCTTTATCTTTGGTTCACTCTATAAAACCTGGAACTCAACGCTATTTCTGACATTTTGATTTGAAAAATCTACCTGGATGGAAGAGAAACGTCTTCAAACTTGGAAACAAAGTCCAGAGGATTGATTTTGAACTTTTTGGAATAACTGACCAGGATGACCGAGAATCTTCACCAGCAATCAAGATCAGTGATACCATCTCCCTAACTTAATCCAGCTTTAACCGATCATGAAAATTATCAGTTAAAGGGGCGGGTTCAAGATGGCAGAACCAATCCCCATCAGGAATGCAGTTTGTCTCCTGAGAGGAACAAGAACTCCCCGTACAAAAATCCAGAGCGTGTCATTGAACACAGCCTGCATCCCAATCACTGTCCTGCATATTGATGGCGTGCCCCTCTGTGGTGAAGAGCACTTAGGAGACGTTCGAAACATCACTCATTTCATTTAGTTTGACTTTTTAATTCAATAATGTTTGAGCTCCAATAAAGCTGGAATCTGATGCTGATGTTTGTCTGAATGAAATCATCCTGATTTTTGAGCTGGTTCAGAACAAAGCCATGAAAAATATTTATCTACTTAAAGTCCTCAATCACCATGAAACCTCACAGTCTTTTCTATTTAAATTAAACTAAAAAATGTTTATTGTTAGAGTCACTTAAAAAAGCTAATATTTTTTTAATCTTATAACAAGATTTAAGCTGTAAAGTCATTATTCTCTGGCATCGGCTGTTCAGACCCTCAAAGTTTCATTGTTTTTGACATTTTATTGCCAAATGTAAATATTATCTCAGGAATACGCCATCTTTTCTCTGCCAGCAAACATTTTAGCGTCATCCTGGACAGATTTGAGGGAGTCGTTTAAAACTGCCACAAAGAGGGAGGAAGTTAATTCCTTAACTTAGTTTTTCTTTCATTTTTAAAGGTACTATTTCTCCTCCTCATGTCATACTTAAAGTCGATCAACTTCCCCGACTCCTGGGCAGCACAACCAGCTCATGGTGCAACAGCAATGCACAACAGCAGAGAGCAGTCAGCGAAGCTGGTATGTGATCAGGAATTCCTTCTCATGCAGATATTGCTACGGTAGACCCCCCCTCAGTGGGAGAGAGCAAACAAATCAGCTTAATGCAGATGTTTGCCTGAACGCTAAAGACAGAAACATGAATGAAATCCTCCTGGAGTGATTGCCTCATTGCAGAAGGAAACTGAAAACAGACTGCAGTTAGCGTGCAACTGGTTGATCTAATATTTAAAACTTCCACAATATATACATCCATAGAACGTTTCATCACATCCTGACTCCTTTTCTGGGTCTCATTGCTTCAGTTTTTCACCTCCTTACAAAAAGTATTAGTGTTGATACAGAGTTTAGTTTGTAGTTCAGCCTTAGATGCCATTTCTAAACAACAATGCTGAAGTTGGCATAAAATTTGAAGCTACCAGTTGGTGCATCTAAGAGGCTATTTCCGTTTTATTCTTTTTTTTCACGAGGAATCAAGACTATATATTATCCTCTTTGGTTAAAACAAGTTTGGTCTTTGCTTTTATTGTATCCTCACTATTTATCGGTTGTTACAAAAACATAAATTAGTTGTTTTTGTTTAGAGCTCTGACTTCTCACACATTGACTGTGTGGCGTTTGCACGATGACTCGCCACACTTTGAATTTCTCTCTCTTAAACATCTGCAAATTTAAAGGGAAATAGCCTTTAATAAATGCTTGTTTTTAAAGTGCTAACTTTCTTTATGCTCTCTGTAAGAATAAAAATACACCATGGGGGGTTTGTTTGGCATCTAAACAATTTAATGACTATGGACCAACACTGCAAAAAAATCAAAATCTAGATAAGTCATTTTTTCTTAAAATAAGTGCATTTGTTCTTGAATTCAGGAGACAAAAGAGACATCTTGCCAATGGAACAAGACAATTTAGATTTAAAATAAGAAAACACAATTGCATTGTCTTATTTCAAGTAAATATTATCTAATTATCTTATTTTAAGAGTAAAAATACTGATTCCATTGGCAAACTATCTCATTTACCCACTCAAATCAAGGGAAAATACACTTCATTTAAGAAATTTGTACTTATTTCTAGATCATTTTTTTCCAGTGAAGTTAAATCTAGATTAATATTTCTTGAAAGACCAAAAAGATGAAATTACTTAATTTCGATTTTATAATGACTTTACATTCAAAAATAAAAACCAATAGAAGCCAAAGCTCTGCTGAGAAAATGTAAAAAGCAAATAGAACCAGAAAAATGGATGTTATTAAGAATTCTCCTTTATTTTTGTAAATCTCACATTAACTCCACTTTTTTTTTTTTTAAGAACAGGCTTTTGAGATTAAGGTGAGACGTAAAGAACAATTATTTAATTATTAAGTATTTCTCCTGAAAATATAAGAAAAAGTTTAGAATTTCAACATTTTTCCATATTTCACTTTAATTTATCGTTACTTTTGAAGTATTTTAACATAATCTAAAGTTCATCCTGTAAATTCCATAGTTTATTAAATTTTTTATGACTCTGCAGGGATCCTGTGTTAAAGGAATAGTACACCCAAAACATGATTAGCCTTCATTTTCTACTCCCCCCCCATGCTGAACAACACTCTGGAGTACTTTTTTGATATCTCAAATGCATCTGGAGATCTGGGAGGCTTCTTGCTGTCTGCTGACATTCAAATAATGGAGGTCTATGGCGCCCGAGGCAGAAAGGTCCATAAAAGTCCACAAAAAACGTGTCAATATTCCTCCATACTGCTCGTCCAATGTATTCCAAGTGTCCTGAGTGGGTAGCATCCAGAATTTACTCGAAACGAAGTCATTTAGAATGTTTTTAGAGCATAAACAGTAGTGTATAGGATTTCATGAAAGCGCGCACCTGCGCGATCACGACGCTACGGAAGCCGGCAGACCAAACCAGCGCATTCAGCTCGGCAAAGAACTCATGCTCTTCCTCAACACTGAAGTACCCTATACCCTATAACCCTATAATACCGGCGCTGTGATTCTTTTACTGTCTGCATTTATACAGACCTCACTGAAAGACCTCGATCAGGACAGTCTCTGCCGTCGTCTCTACTGCTCTGCCTGATGAAACCAGAAAGACATCAGAGCAGCTGGAATGTTAGAAAAGGATTTAACTGTTGAGACTTTTTCAATAATTATCCTCATGAAGGGGAGGTTGAGCAGAATGAATGACCAGAACCGAGTAATGAAAGCAGGAATAGAGACAAAATTCTATCGATGTAATCTCAGTCATTATCACTACTGACCGATACAGCAGCTGCTAATGTGAGCATGCACACATTCAGCACCTCCTGCATTATTTTTACATGTGTTTGGTTTGATAAACAGTGCAGAAATATACCTTATATTCAGACATCAGGAAAGAAAAATGTATAGACGGCAGAGCTGTAAATCGAACATTTAATTTTCCTTAAATGTTGTGTTTGAAAATGTTACTGCAATAACAGATGGATTTATTTACTGCCTGTTCTACATCCTATCCAGGGGTGCCGATACATGTGGAGAAAGCTGTCTCTGCTGTTATAGTGTAAAGCATTGGAGAACAGAGCTGACTTCATGTTCCTTTCTGAATGACGATCGCTGGAAAACAAAAACATGATTTATGGGACTGACTTTTCAAAGCAAATACTAACTGACCTTTAGTTCTTTTGATAACTCCATGTTGTTTATTTCCTGTCAATACCTCCTGTGAATAACCGCCATGCAATGTTTTATTTAATCTTTTTTAACTATTTTCACTTATAAACAGCAAACTTGCCTTTTCTCGAGTTGCATTAGCTGTAAACTGTCCGCTGTGAGCCTCTATAGTTGGAGGAAAAATTTTCTTCTTTAACCAACTAAAGAGCTTTTTGAACTGTAAGTCCTGCTGCCTGATGCCAATTAATCCTCATTGGTCAAAGACGAAGTTTAAATCTTACATTTATTTTTTTGTCCTCTCCTTGACTGTCTTTAGAACAAACATTTATCATCCAGTCTTTTCCAGTTTATCCATGTTTTTTTCGTAAACAACCACAATGCAGCAGGAAATTTCAATTTTCCCTCACCTTGAGGATGACCATAAAGCTGCAGTGCCACAGGTGATATTATTTACCCCAAGCATGATAACCTTCTCTGGTCTTCAAACATAAACATATATTCTGCTGAGTGGAGCAAGCAGACAGCTTAATGAGACGGCCTGAGCCATTACCGTCTCCATGGCGATAAACCCTGACCTGTATTGTGAAAAGAATGAACATATCTGCTGTTTCCATCTTACTGTAGTTACCGTGTTTCTCTCAGCAGCTCATTCAATGTTCTTTTTTATTTCATTCCACAGACATTCATTTTTGTTCATTTAAAAGTTAGATAATTCAAGCTCCCAATACTTTTCATAAATAGCATCTATAATGACAGCTGTAGTTCAATCTCCAATTTTTATGGAAATCTGGATCATGTAACTGATTTTCAAAGTTTGCTTTTAAGTCATTGTTCTTTTAAATATTTTAAGTAAAAATCTAAATTAAATTCTTAATTGCTATGTTGTATTAAAATCTTAGACGCGGGCACAATATTTTCTGTTTATCTGTTCTATTTGGGATAAAGTAGTAAATAAAAAAGGCCTCGTCAGGTTTTATACCAACTTTGAGTGCGATGCTCCATCTTGTTCTGTAACGTCAGGTTTGGCTCAGATGAACGAACTTCGTCAAATTAGCAACAGACAGGAAACGACCCAACAATGTGTTAATAACTCCTCCATTTAACAGCATTCAGTACAATCCTGATCACATTCCTAAGATCAGCTAAAACATTGTATGAATTTGAATTTTACTCTGCTAAATATCAAGAAGATTCTAAGTAGAGCTACAAAAATGAAATTAAAAAGAAATGGGGGAAAAAAGTCCATCAGTTGTGAGCTGGTAATTTAAATCACAGCAATTGCTCTAAGAAACCAAAGTCTGTCATTGTGGAGATTAACAACCAGCAGAGCCTTTAACACACATAGTAATTTCCAGTGTTAAATATGCAGTGTCAAAGTACACTGACTCTTTTAGAGTTTTTACAACAACAACTAGAGTGAAATATATAGAGTTCTGATTTAGCACTAATGCCGAGTGCGACCAAATGCACTCTTAAAATGTTACTTTAATGCTGCCAAATATCCGGTGGAGGAGCCATTTGCCCCCGGGGCAATTCACCTGACTTTTGCTGGCCAGGTGACATTTATCTACCTTATGTTTGAAACAGCAGACACATAATGTAAAGATGCTGGAAAGAGAAAGTGACAGCTGACCTTCCTCATATGGTGCATTTTCCTCATTTTCTGAGTCAAAATGCAAGAAAATTTCTGAGGATTCGGGTTCAGCGCTGTCCGCTGTTCTGGACACTGAAAATATTTAGGAAACAAAGCTTAAAGCTACAGTGTGTAATTTTCAGCGACATCTAACATCCAGACTGCAGACTGCAGCAACATGAACATCTGCCCCCCACCGCTTCTCCCCCCCAACAGTACGGCGAGCGTTACGGGACAAAATGTCTTCCACGACGTCCGCATCACCTACCTTCTCAAGTGATGAGATTTGTTTACATAGATAATTTTACAGATAGTATTTCATTAGTCTGTGTGTTCAGTACCATCTCAGTTCATCTCTCTCAACTTGCCGTAGTTACTTTCGAGCATAATGGGCGATCTCACAATCGCTAGTTTGTTGGCTCTGCGCTGCCGTAGCGCAAAGATGTCTGCCTCCATGGCTGCGAGACCCGCTCCTATGTAATTATAAATAACGAATTCTAAGGAAACGCAAATATTAAGGTTAAGAGGCTGAGCTCGTAGATGATGATAAATAACATAGTTATGTATAATATATTACATTTCTGACTGTATAACCCTGTAATTATTACACACTGTAGCTTAAGGCCGTGCGTAAGATGATATGACTTTTGTGCAGCTGAGTGTGCACAGTTTACGCACCTAGCATGCAAGTGTTATGCAAGCAGATTGCTTGCATGGTCAGACAATGAGCTTCAACCCCTGGTTGGAAAGGTAAGATATCAGATATCAGTTTTCATAAATTCAACAGAGTCTGACATGTTGAATTTTAAATCTCCTTTTATTTGTTTATAACGCTGTACAACAAAAGCATTTGTATAAAAATCATTTCGAAAGTAGTTTTAGAAACTTTAAAGAGCCTTCTTAAAAGGCATTTAGCACAAAAAAAAAAACCTCAATGTCTTTTAGCCATATCTAGAAATAGATCAAAATGTTCGGATGTCAGCTGGGTCCGTACAGCTTAACTGGTTAAATAAAGGTCAAAACGGCCTGTTATAAAAAAGCTAGACACAACTTATGTAGTTTTTATTTATTCTTAATTAAAATCTCCAGTTCTGGTGATGTGAAACAGGCGGACTTCCTCTTGCCAGTTGTCATGGTGACTTGTCGAATTGTGGCTGAAAGTGATGATTTATCGCTGCTGAGCAGGAGCCTGACCTCAAGTGAACCTAAGTAGGCTCACTTGAACCTAAGATGCCTGTTAAATTGATCTCTAATCCGTAACTAACTCACACCAAAAACTAACTCACCCAAAACCTCCGGTTAGATTAATTCAGAGAGGAGGATGCTTGTTAAATTAACCTGTAATCTGTCATTTTTAGGAGCTGATTAAACCTCACTTTTAATCATTGTTGCCTGTATTTTCTGACATTGATGCCTCAACCTCACACAACACTACATGGATAAGATGCAACTGTTTGCTAAATGTGTTTTATTTTACTTTGTTTATTTTTTCCTAATTCATAATCCAAATTTTCTTGTCAATTTATCTGCACCATCAACACTTAGTCAAATTCCTTGTAAGTGCAAATCTACTTGGCAATAATCTTGATTCTGGTTCAGTGAGAACAGAAATAGTATTTAATTCCATGTTTTACATAAAGAAAACTTTTTCTCTTCTTAAAACATTTCTCTTTATCCAATCAAATGGTTTCCTTTTCACTGTTTACATTTCCTTTTCCTTTTAATATATATATATATATATATATATATATATATATATATATATATATATATATATATATATTTTTTTTTATTTTTTTTTTTTATTTATTTATTTTTTTTATTTCACGGTAGCTGATATGGAAGTCCCAAATCTCATTGTATCCGTTGCAGAATATAATGACAATAAAGGCTTTTTGACTTTTTGACTTTGACTTTATTTTTTCTGTTGAAAAGTTTCCAAAGGCATCAGGATCCCTGTGATGTGAGATATGACTCAACGTCTCATTGTCTGCTCATTAGCTAAATTGTTCATCATCTAATTTGCCTTTTCACTTTTTTTATGCTCTCTGCTTCTTCATTTCTCCTTGGCATTAGGAGAATGACAACAAGCATTGCTGACTCTATTTTTAAAAGCAACAATTTTATGAGTGTCGCTTCCATTAGGACCATTCCTACTGATTTCATAATAAAATAAATGATTTCCATGTTGGTAAATAATGGGGTGTCAGCAGTATGCAAATCACTGCAATTCAACAAACTACCTCATTCTTATTTAACTTTGTAATTAGCAAAAATCTCTAAAACAAATCTCTTAACATATCTCCATTAACCATGCTTTAAGTTAAAATGTCAATCACTGCTTCTTCAGAACAACCATCTTCCTTTAAAGTTGTTCATTATATTTTAATCTTTACCTTCGATTTAAACATCTTAACTGATTCATTGATGGTCTGATATATGGGGCCGTTTTTAGTGTCTCGCTCATTAATTGACACTTGCCAAAATGTGGCCGATATAAAAATTCCCTTATTGCTGCAAACAGTAAAAACTTTTGCTCCTCTGCCCCTCCCTTCCTGGTGAGTTTTATATGCGAAGGTTTTGGCGGCCATATTGGCCTTTTTTCTCTGGCTGAGCTGCCTCTTTGTGAGATATTAGATTTTAGAAGGAAAATAAGATTATTATATTGTGGCCCACCGCGCTTCATGGTGAAATGCAGGTTTTACTGGGGCTCTTAATGTTTTCATTAAACTAATTTATAAAAGACTCCAAATTATGTTTATAGTTGTAATCCAGTTTCGATGTTTTAAAAGCTGTAGCATTATGTAGAGAAGGGAACATTTCAGTAGTTTTGTTGGGATCCTCAGGCTTGCCCACCAGAGGGCGCCGAGGATCCTCTTCTGCTCTTTGTTTTTCTCTTAGGTTTGGAGTTACTGTGGGGATCTGGAGATTACCCTCTGTCTCCAGCAGGATGCGCTGTGGGTCTTCTGGAGCTGGAACCTTCCTGCGCACCTGTTCCTAATCCTCTTATCAGAAGACCTCCCCTTTATAAGCTCCTGCCTGTCCTTGATCCAACGCCGCAGTGTTGATCTTAGTTGGAATCCTGCCTCTTCGTGAAAACTCTGGATGAGCTCAACCTCCTGTCTCCTCGTGAAAGCTCTGGATGAGCTAATCTCCTGTCTCTTCGTGAAAACTCTGGATGAGCTCAACCTCCTGTCTCCTCGTGAAAGCTCTGGATGAGCTAATCTCCTGTCTCTTCGTGAAAGCTCTGGATGAGCTTAACCTCCTGTCTCCTTGTGAAGCTCTGGATGAGCTGTCTCCCTGGCAACCTGTCTCTGGCCTGCAACTCTGGGAGAGAAACCAGTTTCAAGCCTGAAGCTCAAAGGAGAACTAACCAGCTAATCTGCCCTGGTGAGCCCAACCCAAGATTCCTACGTGGTAGAAACCCAAAGACTACTATGTGGAGTTTCCCTGGAGGTTCCTACGTAGAATCTGTTTCCTAGAGTCCTTCGTGAATTGCCTTGTTCTCTGCAGTGAGTTGGAAGCTCAAATCAAGAACTGCCACGCTAGCCCTAAGCTAGGAGCTTAGCCTCTCATGAACTCTACCTACCAACAGTCTCCAGTCCCTGTTCTATCTCCAGTGAACCCGCTCTCCTGTCTGAACCAATTCCTGTGTCATATCCATGTTTGTACTTTAATAAACTCTTTTGGACTTTTACCCAGTTTTTCCCGTGTGTGTTCTGCATTTTGGGCTTTACTCCCAGAACCCATCATGACAAGTTTGTGACACATTTAATTTCTGAGGTGTTTTTGTGAATGAGTCTTTAAAATAAATCAGACACAAAGCATCTCCCATTAGCCAGTGTCTTATCATTTTAAGATGTATGCAGCCACTTGTTTTCATCTTTAAATGGTCATCAGTAGAATTGAAATCTAATTAATACAATATATATAGAAGTCCTTCTCAAAATAGCATATTGTGATAAACTTCATTATTTTCTATAATCTAATGATACAACTTGAACACTGATATATTTTAGATTCATTGCACACTAACTGAAATATTTCAGGTCTTTTATTGTCTTAATATGGATGATTTTGGCATCCAGCTCATGAAAACCCAAAATTCCTATCTCACAAAATTAGCATATCATGAAAAAGGTCTCTAAAGGAGCTATGCACCTAATCATCTGAATCAACAAATTAACTCTAAACACCTGAAAAAGATTCCTGAGGCCTTTAAAACTCCCAGCCTGGTTCATCACTCAGACCCCAATCATGGGTCAGACTGCCGACCTGTCTGCTGTCCAGAAGGCCATCATTGACCAGAGGATATGACACAGAGAGATGTTTCTGAACCAATAGGCTGTTCCCAGAGTGCTGCTGCATCAAGGCGCCTCAGTGGGAAGGAAAAAGTGGCAGCAAACGCTGCACAGCCAGAAGAGGTGACCGGATCCTGAGGAAGATTGTGGAGAAGGTTCAATTCCAGACCTTGGGGGACCTGAAGCAGTGGACTGAGTCTGGAGTAGAAACATCCAGAGCCACCGTGAACAGGCGTGTGCAGGAAATGGGCTACAGGTGCCGCGTTCCCCAGGTCAGCCACTTTAGAACCAGAAACAGCGGCAGAGGCGCCTGACCTGGGCTACAGAGAAGCAGCACTGGACTGTTGCTCAGTTTTACACGTCATTTGGAAATCAAGGAGCCAGAGTCTGGAGGAAGACTGGGGAGAAGGAAATGCCAAAATGCCAGAAGTCCAGTTTCAAGTAGCCTCAGTCAGTGATGGTCTGGGGCGCCATATCAGCTGCTGGTGTTGGTCCACTGTGTTTTATCAAGGACAGGGTCAATGCAGCTATCAGGGGATTTAGGAGCACTTCATGCTTCCATCTGCTGAAAAGCTTTATGGAGATGAAGATTTCATTTTTCAGCACCACCTGGCACCTGCTCACAGAGGCAAAACCACTGGTAAATGGTTCACTGACCATGGTATCACTGGGCTCAGTTAGCCTGCCAACCTCCTGACCTGAACCCCACAGAGAATCTGTGTGATATTATTAAGAGAAAGTTGAGAGACGCAAGACCCAACACTGTGGATGAGCTAAAGGCTAAACGCTATGGAAGCATCCTGGGCCTCCATGACACCTCAGCAGGCTGATAGCCTCCATGCCACACCGCATCATTTCTGCCAAAGGATTCCCCACCAAGTATGGAAGGCATAACTGTACAGAATTATTTGAAGGTTGACTTTTTTGTATTAAGAACCCTTTTCTTTTATTGGTCGGATGAAATATGTTAGTTTGGACTACAGTTAGATAGGCCATACTCTGTGTTTGTCCAGGTTGTGTTTTTTTTTCTTTCTATATATATTTGGGCTGATATATATGGGCTATTCACCAATATCTCATATTGGCCAATATTTCATTTATCGTTTTTAAAGCCCCCCAATATCGATAAATGTATCAGCCTTTAAAATAAATATTCTTTGGTTTCTGCTGGTGTTCACCTTAAAGGGACATGCGTTATTAATTTCGCCGACAGTGTCTGCCTTAAAGTTAAATGTCTGACAGTCATTTGGTGGTCAGACGGTAATCATGTGTTCCAGCAGTGTTTGTGTCATTACAGCTATCTGCCTTGTCTAAATGACAGTGGGTTCGCCAAAGCAGGTGGATGATGACATCATCAACTCCATCTCCATGGCGATAAGCAAACTGCAGGGGGTCCTGATAGCTGCTGTTTGCCTGCTGAGGTGAATCACCAAAAGTCTCCCTAGGACCTTCATAATGTGGTTGTCAAGGCAGGAGGTCTATAGTCACTGAGGACTGCTGGCTGAGTCTTCTTTGGTCCTGGATCAAGGCAGGAGGTCTATAGTCACTGAGGACTGCTGGCTGAGTCTTCTTTGGTCCTGGATCAAGGCAGGAGGTCTATAGTCACTGAGGACTGATGACTGAGTCTTCTTTGGTCCTGGAACAAGGCAGGAGGTCTATAGTCACTGAGGACTGCTGGTTGAGTCTTCTTTGGTCCTGGAACAAGGCAGGAGGTCTATAGTCACTGAGGACTGCTGGCTGAGTCTTCTTTGGTCCTGGAACAAGGCAGAAAGTCTATAGTCACTAAG
>NW_024038407.1:0-39471 GCF_016077235.1 Cyprinodon tularosa | reverse complement strand
TAGGGTTAGTCTGCTCTGGTAATGGTTAGGTTAATAGTTAGGGTTAGTCTGCTCTGGTAATGGTTAGGTTAATAGTTAGGGTTAGTCTGCTCTGGTAATAGTTAGGTTAATAGTTAGGGTTAGTCTGCTCTGGTAATGGTTAGGTGAATAGTTAGGGTTAGTCTGCTCTGGTAATGGTTAGGTGAATAGTTAGGGTTAGTCTGCTCTGGTAATGGTTAGGTTAATAGTTAGGCTTAGTCTGCTCTGGTAATGGTTAGGTGAATAGTTAGGCTTAGTCTGCTCTGGTAATGGTTAGGTTAATAGTTAGGGTTAGTCTGCTCTGGTAATGGTTAGGTTAATAGTTAGGGTTAGTCTGCTCTGGTAATGGTTAGGTGAATAGTTAGGCTTAGTCTGCTCTGGTAATGGTTAGGTTAATAGTTAGGGTTAGTCTGCTCTGGTAATGGTTAGGTGAATAGTTAGGGTTAGTCTGCTCTGGTAATGGTTAGGTTAATAGAGTTATCCTACTCTGGTAATGGTTAGGTTCACTTCATTTGTAGGGTCATTGCATTGAAGGTTTTGGTCATGACTGGAAATCCATGGGTCCAAGAACTGGTCCTCAGTATGAATATAAAACCAGATGTGTGTGAGATTAGTTCCTCTATGTAGAGCCGTTTTGTGCCAATCTGGCCTGGTGTGAGTTCTTCTGTGCTCCAGTTTTGTTTAGGATCTCCATCTGATCAGTAGCTTCCAGTAATGCGGAGGAGAACAGGTCCTACATGGACCTCCTCTCTAGCGATTGAAGACTACCTAACCAACCCCCTTTTCTGGTCCGTAGGTCTGCTGAGGAGCTCCTGGACAGAGGCGTAGAGAAGAGCAGGGGTCAAGAGGAAAGGATGGATATCATCTCCATGAAGGGATGCTCCAGGAGCCCCGTTTTCCTCACAGCCTCTTCCTCACACCTCGGTCACCCACCCACCTGTATGCTCCACTGCGGCGTCAGCAGCACCCCTGCAGCTTCTGCAGTGCCCGGCCTGCTCCCTGCCACTGTGGCTGTTCTGGGGTCAGGCGACTTCTCCAAGGGCATCACCTCTCGTCTACTTCGCTGTGGGTTCAAGGTGGTGGTGGGCAGCCGTCGTCCCAAACTGGCCTCTCACTCCTTTCCTCATGTGGTGGACGTGTCCCACTATGAGGAAGCCCTCAGGAAGTCTAACGTCGTGTTCCTCGCTCTCCACCGGGAACACTACTCTCAGTTATGGGACCTCAAGCATCTTATGGCAGGTACCATCACACTCCCACTCAGGGAATCCTCTCTGCAGAGAAACATCAGTTTTAAGGCATCTGTTGTGCAGCGTGATGGACACAGCCTGGTGAGGTGTGGTAGTAGAACTGAAGAGGAAGGACAGACTGTTAGCAGTGATTGATCAGTTCCTAAAGTTTCTGAACAGGGACAGTAGAACATTGTGGTTGTCCTGTTCAGAACCTTTAGGTCCATGCTACTGCTTCAGATCAGATGGCTGCTCAGCTATGAACTCTGAGCTGCCATCTGTGCATCTCCTTGATCCCAGACATGGATGTTGAGCAGACTTAGCTTAGACCAAGGCTCTGGTTGGCATTGTTAGCAGGCCTGGGCAGAGGTCTACCTTCTATATAATGAGGGGGTGTCTGCTTGCTTCACAGGGAAGGTCCTGGTGGATGTGAGCAACAATCGGAGAGTAAACCAGTATCCAGAATCCAATGCGGAGTATCTGGCCTCCCTGCTGCCAGACAGTGTGGTGGTTAAAGGCTTCAACGTGATCTCAGCCTGGGCCATGCAGCAGAGCCACACCAAAGATGCTAGCACCCAGGTAGGCTGACCGTCGGCCCTGAACACCACATAGCAATGGACGGGGACAGCTTGTAAAGTCAGGGGACGGGTGCACTGGCAGAACTTTCTGAAGCACTGGTGGAGACATGTCCCCACCAACTTTGGACATGGTGGACATGTCCCCACCAACTTTGGACATGGTGGACATGTCCCCACCAACTTTGGACATGGTGGACATGTCCCCACCAACTTTGGACATGGTGGACGTGTCCCCACCAACTTTGGACATGGTGGACATGTCCCCACCAACTTTGGACATGGTGGACATGTCCCCACCAACTTTGGACATGGTGGACGTGTCTCCACCAACTTTGGACATGGTGGACATGTCCCCACCAACTTTGGACATGGTGGACATGTCCCCACCAACTTTGGACATGATGGACATGTCCCCACCAACTTTGGACATGATGGACATGTCCCCACCAACTTTGGACATGGTGGACATGTCCCCACCAACTTTGGACATGATGGACATGTCCCCACCAATAATTTCCACTTCTTACCCCTATTGGCTGATTTCCTTCAACCAACAGTAACTGGGTGCAGCTGTCTGTGTTCCGTGTTTTTTCCTCGCTGTGCTCTCTAGTCCCTCCTCTCGATCAAACATCATGGCATCTGTCGCTTTGGGACAGAACATTATTTGGGCTCGCTATTCTCTACAGAGTCGCTACGAGGATGAGAAGAGATACCGAATATGGCAAGCTGTTTTAACATACATTCACAGCAGCACTCAGTGAATTTTAACCGGCAGCTACTCAATATTCGTCTCTTTTTCTACATTAATGTTTTAGAGCCCTTTATAAAATAATGCATTAAGGCAGGCATCTGTCTAGATCTATAAATATCACAAATGTTCTGTGGTTCTATTGTGTTCTCAACAATAGATATAATAAATAGATGTTTGAGTTTATTTTTGGAAAATACAAACCCTATTGAAAGTGTTCTGGTTGAGTAGCTGTAGGTCCATCAGCCCCCACCCTTAGAGCGCCCCCACCCTTAGAGCACCCCTACCCTTAGAGCGCCCCCACCCTTAGAGCGCCCCCACCCCTTAGAGCGCCCCCACCCTTAGAGCACTCCCACCCTTAGAGCGCCCCCACCCTTAGAGCGCCCCCACCCTTAGAGCGCCCCCACCCCTTAGAGCGCCCCCACCCTTAGAGCACTCCCACCCTTAGAGCGCCCCCACCCTTAGAGCGCCCCCACCCCTTAGAGCGCCCCCACCCTTAGAGCGCCCCTACCCTTAGAGCGCCCCCACCCTTAGAGCGCCCCCACCCTTAGAGCGCCCCCACCCTTAGAGCGCCCCCACCCTTAGAGCGCCCCCACCCCTTAGAGCGCTCCCACCCTTAGAGCGCCCCCACCCTTAGAGCGCCCCCACCTAGAGCGCCCCCACCTTTAGAGCGCCCCCACCCTTAGAGCGCCCCCACCCCTTAGAGCGCTCCCACCCTTAGAGCTCCCCCACCCTTAGAGCGCCCCCACCCCTTAGAGCGCCCCCACCCTTAGAGCGCTCCCACCCTTAGAGCGCCCCCACCCTTAGAGCGCCCCCACCCCTTAGAGCGCCCCCACCCTTAGAGCGCCCCCACCCTTAGAGCGCCCCCACCCTTAGAGCGCCCCCACCCCTTAGAGCGCTCCCACCCTTAGAGCGCCCCCACCCTTAGAGCGCCCCCACCCTTAGAGCGCCCCCACCCCTTAGAGCGCTCCCACCCTTAGAGCGCCCCCACCCCTTAGAGCGCCCCCACCCTTAGAGCGCCCCCACCCTTAGAGCGCCCCCACCCCTTAGAGCGCTCCCACCCTTAGAGCGCCCCCACCCCTTAGAGCGCCCCCACCCTTAGAGCGCTCCCACCCTTAGAGCGCCCCCACCCCTTAGAGCGCTCCCACCCTTAGAGCGCCCCCACCCTTAGAGCGCCCCCACCCTTAGAGCGCCCCCACCCCTTAGAGCGCTCCCACCCTTAGAGCGCCCCCACCCCTTAGAGCGCCCCCACCCTTAGAGCGCCCCCACCCTTAGAGCGCCCCCACCCCTTAGAGCGCCCCCACCCTTAGAGCGCCCCCACCCCTTAGAGCGCTCCCACCCTTAGAGCGCCCCCACCCCTTAGAGCGCCCCCACCCTTAGAGCGCTCCCACCCTTAGAGCGCCCCCACCCCTTAGAGCGCCCCCACCCTTAGAGCGCCCCCACCCTTAGAGCGCCCCCACCCCTTAGAGCGCCCCCACCCTTAGAGCGCCCCCACCCCTTAGAGCGCCCCCACCCTTAGAGCGCTCCCACCCTTAGAGCGCTCCCACCCTTAGAGCGCCCCCACCCTTAGAGCGCTCCCACCCTTAGAGCGCTCCCACCCTTAGAGCGCTCCCACCCTTAGAGCGCCCCCACCCTTAGAGCGCTCCCACCCTTAGAGCGCTCCCACCCTTAGAGCGCCCCCACCCTTAGAGCGCCCCCACCAACTTTTATGGCAAAGTGACCCCCTTGCATGGGTGGACTGGTGCTGATGCAGTAGGCCAGGCCGCTCTCAGAGTGTAGCTAACGGTGTTTCTGGCTCTGACCCCGGATCTCTCCCAGGTCTTCATCTGCAGTGACTCCATAGAGGCTCGTCAGCTGATCATGGAGTTGGCTCGCCGGCTGAACTTCCAGCCCGTGGACATGGGCCCCCTGTCTCTGTCCCGCTACATCGAGAACATCCCCGTTCAGTTATTCCCTGCCTGGAAGGGACCCGTCCTCGCTGCCGTGGCCCTCTCCATCTTCTTTTTTGGTTATTCCTTTGTACGGGACATCATCCAGCCGTATGTGAAGCATAAGCAGAGCGACTTCTACAAGATCCCAGTAGAGATAGTGAACCACACCCTCCCCACCGTGGCCGTTACGCTCCTGGCCCTGGTGTACCTGGCCGGCCAGCTGGCGGCGGCGCACCAGCTATACTACGGGACCAAGTATAAGCAGTTCCCTCATTGGCTGGAGGGCTGGCTGCAGAGCAGGAAGCAGTTAGGTCTGATCAGCTTTTTCCTGGCTGCTGTTCATGTGCTCTACAGCCTCTGTCTACCGCTGAGAAGGTCTGAGAGGTACCAGCTGCTCAACGCCGCCTACCAGCAGGTAAGATGACCGCCATGACGTGCTAGGGTTCCACCAGAGGGAGACGATAGAGCCAGACCGCAGAATCAGAGTTCTGATGCTCCAGGTGTGGACAGACCGGACTGGGTGACCTTTAGATGACCTTAGGGAGGATTTAGAGCTTCTATGTCAGCTGTTCATCTACAACGTCTTCACTTCTTTTCCAGCCTGATTCCAAGTGGATTTAAATCCGGTGTCAGGGCTGGTTGGTGTGTGTTGACGACCGAGATGCAGGATTAATGAGGAATTACAGAAGCAAATAATTCAGAAACGACAGGCAATGAACTCAGGAATCAAAAACCAGGAGACGCTCAGGACAATATAACATAAGGAATAAAGGAAGGAAGAGAATCCAGCAACCAGGAAGTGAACAGGAAGTGAATGTATGGGAGACAGAACAAATGCTCTGTTCGAAAACCTAGGACGCATCCTTAGAAGACCGGATTCGAAGGCCGATTACGTCATAGCGCGGCGCCGAGGTCTGGTCGGATTCAAAGAGTCCTCGTTATGCGGCCTTAAAATGCGTCCTTCTTTTTGCCCGATTTGAAGGACGGGTCCGATGTATCCTCGGTATTCTTGGATATCCCAGGATTCATTTTGAGACCAAGCAAGCTGTGATCAGAGGAAAGGTTACTTGGCGCCGAACAGTGGTGAATATTGGAAGTTCAGTTTAATATAATACAACTGTGAATAGTTCCGTCTGAAATGAATGAAAATAGTTGTTTTAATGGTTACTGAGTCAGATATGTGGCGGTAATGTTTGATTTATCTAAAGGTTTTAATCTGTTACTATGTAAATGGGTTTGGCTGGAATTTAAGGACAGATTCTAATATATCTGCAGGGTGGGAACTATAAATCTGAAAGGATTTTTATCTTTTTATTGCTGTTTTGCACAATATGCTTAACTAAGTATTTTTTGTTGTTGAATATTAGAGATTTTGCAGATATATTTTTTATAAGTAAATTGTTTAGATTTACTTATATATTTCTAACCCTTTTATAGAATAGAATAGAAAATCCCTTTATTGTCCCACAAGGGGAAAATTTACAGCAGCAGAAAGATTATTGAAAATGGTCACACAAATGAGGACCTTAGAAAAATGTGTTAGAATAACATAATAGGGAAGAGTTAAAATATAAAAATTACAATACTGTAAAGTGTTTTAACAATATAAAACTGGAGAATTAATAACCAATATGCAGCTATGGACATTTTTACAGTAATGGATATTTGAAAATAGCAGCAACATCAGAGATGTGCAGAATGACAGCAGCAGGTTATTTAACTGACTAAAGTTTCTGTCATTACATTGATTTGATTTGTTCCTGCTCCCGCTGGTTGGAACCTTTATTCCACTCTGGATTCTTGTGAGTGTAGTCTTTGTTCACTTTAACTTTTTAAAAAAATAAATAAATAAACAAACAGTTTTGAAAACTTCTGTATTCATTCTTTTCCTGCTTTGTGTGTCAACTTTTACGGTTGCTAAGCAACAGAGCATACGGCGGTAAAACCCGCCGAAGGGTAGACCTGGTCGAATTTACAGCCTAAACTCTTCTGGTCTCCTTATTTTCAAGGACTTCGAAGGATCCAGTCTAGGTAGACCGCGTCCTTGGAGGATCCAGTCTAGGTAGACCGCGTCCTTGGAGGATCCAGTCTAGGTAGACCGCGTCCTTGGAGGATCCAGTCTAGGTAGACCGCGTCCTTGGAGGATCCAGTCTAGGTAGACCGCGTCCTTGGAGGACCCGTCCTAGGTTTTCAAACAGAGCCAAAGACTGGGCTAACCGGCTAACGGGGGGCAGGTGTGGATAGAAGCAGCTAGAAGGGAGCCAGAGGAAAGGAGACAAGGGGGCGACAGAGAGTAACTCAGAAAATACAGCACAGCATAAATATAATTAGAGAACTAGAAGACATCAGATGGAACAGAAACCAGCGACCAAGAAAAGACAGAATGGAATCAAAGTGAAACTGAAACAGAAGCAGGAAGGCCAGAATGAGGATCATGTTAGTGAGACATGCTTTATGACACAGCTTCAAAGTACAGATAGAAAAGTATGAAATCCCATTTCCATAAGTATTCCTGCCCCTGGTCCGACCCCCGGTCTGCCTCCAGCTTAGCTCTCTACAGATGTTGCGTCAGATTCTGCTCTGGTTCTGGTCCCATCCTTGGAGACCATCGCCCACTCAGAGCTTCATCTATCCAGACCAGTCTGCTGGAAAACATGCCACAGCCTGATGCTGCCACCACCATGCTCCACTGCAGGGATGGTACGGCTCTGGTGAGGAGGTGCCTGGCCTCCTGTTGGCTGTTTCCTCTCTGACATCACGCTCAGCTGTAGGACCTTCTATGGCCGTTCCTGATCACTTCCAGTCAGAGGAACCTTCTACAGGCGGATCCAGCTTCATCATAAAGGGTGTGAATACTTATGGAAATGGGATTTACCTTCCTTCCTGTTGCCAAAATGGGGCTTAGAGATTTCCTCCATGTTTGGAGGAGAACGGTGGAGATCTTCCTCCAGCTACAGACAGTTTGACTGCCTGTAGGAATAAAATCATTAAATCTCCAGCTGGTGGGAAGGAGGAAGGAGGAGATGAGTTCCTCCTGGTCAGGTCCTCTGTCTGCTCCGAGGCGTCCAGCCTGCAGAGCCAGAAATAAAGAAGGCCTCCCGCTGTCCCCACAGATTCACGCTAACGTGGAGAACTCGTGGAATGAGGAGGAGGTGTGGCGCGTGGAGATGTACGTCTCCTTTGGGGTGATGAGTTTTGGCCTGATGTCCCTCCTGGCCATCACCTCCATCCCCTCCATCAGCAGCGCCCTCAACTGGCGGGAGTTCAGCTTCATCCAGGTACAAATCAAAGGTTTGCAGTTGGTTTGCGAATGATCCCCTCGTTATCTGTATGCAGAGGGCGGGTCCGCAGCGGAGCCAATTAGTGAGGCGAGCAGCAGGACTTGGACGACATCTGATCGCCGCCTCTCCTATGAATGAACTTCAAAAACGAATTTAGTTTAAATTCACTCTAGCTCACAGATGTGGCTGGTTCGTCCAATGTTCGCTGTCTGGTTTGTCAGATGTTTGCTGGGTGCTTTCTCCGATGTTTGCTGGCTGGTATCTCCGATGTTTGCTGGCTGATTTCTCCGATGTTCGCTGGCTGGTTCCTCTGATGTTCGCTGACTGGTTCCCCCGATATTCGCTGGCTGGTTCCTCCGATGTTCGCTGGGTGGTTTCTCCGATGTTCGCTGGGCGGTTTCTCCGATGTTCGCTGGATGGTTTCTCCGATTTTCGCTGGCTGGTTCCTCCGATGTTCGCTTGCTGGTATATCTCCGATGTTCCCTGCCTGGTTTCTCTGATGTTCGTTGGCTGTTATCTCTGATATTCACTAGCTGGTTTCTCCGATCATCCAAGGCTAATTCCAGCCAATCCAAAACTAAAGCCAGACCGTCAACCTACGCTAATGCCAGCCTATCAATTAGGGCATGCTAGCTCATCAAAGGTTCATATTAATCTATCCTAGGCTAAAGCCAGCCTACAATCCTATGCTAATGACAGTCTATCATCCCAAACTGGCTTAGGTTAATGCTAGTTTACCATCCTAGGCTAATGCCAGCCTGTTCAAGGCTAACACTAGCGTATCCAAGGCTAATGCCAATCTGTCATCCCAAGCTAGGGTCGGTCTATCAGTCTAGACTAACACCAGCATATCCTAGCCTAAGACCAGCCTGTAATCCTAGGTTAATGCTAGTCTACAATTCTATACTAAGGCCATTCTGTAATCCCAAGCTGGAGTCAGACTATCAATCTAGACTAATACCAGCATAGCTGAGGCTAACACCTGCTTATCCTAGCCTAAGGCTGATGCTAATGCCAGCCAATCCACTGCAACGGCAGCCAATCTAATGTGAACGGTAGGAATAATGTTAGCTGATGCTAACACCAGCCAAATTAATGCTAATGCAAGACTATCCAAGACTATCCTATACTTAGGCCAGCCAATCCTGGGCTAACGCCAGCCAATCCAATGCTAACGGCAGCCTAACCTATGCCAAGCACAGCCTATCCAATATTAGCTCCATCCTATCTGATGCTATTGCCAATGCAAGTCAATCCAATGCTAATTCCAGTTCATTTGATGCCAATGGCAATCCTGTGCTAAGGCCAGTATATCCAATGCTAATGCCAATGCCTGCCGATCTGATGCCAACACCAGCCAATCTGATGCAAACACCAGCCAGTTCAATGCTAACACTAACCGATCCGATGCTAGTACCAGCAAATCTGATGCTAAATTAAGCCCATCTGATACTAATGCTAGCCCAACCGATGCTCATGTAAGCTGAATCGATGCTAATATCAGCCCATTCTGTGGCTAACTCTAGCCATAGAAGGGCCTGACATTGGGCTTAATTATAATGGTAGCCAATCCAATGCTAATGCAAGCCAATCCTGTGCTAAGCCCAGTCAATCCAAAGCTAACGCCAGCCAATCTGATGCTAACACCAGCTGGTTTGATGCTAATGCCAGCCGATCCAATGCTAATCTATCAATCCGATGCTAACGTCAGTCGATCTGATGATGACGTCAGCCCATCCGATGTTAACGCTAGCCCATCAGATGCTAATGACAGCCTATCTGATGCTAATGCCAACAGCAACCGATACCAAAACCAGCCAATCTGATACGAACATCAGCCGGTTCGATACAAATGCCAGGCAATCTCATGCTAACACCAGCCAGTCTGATGCCAATGTAAGCCCATCTAATGCTAAAGCCACCCAATCATACACTAATGCCAGCCCATCCGACGCTAACGCCACCTAGTCTAATGCTAACACCAGCCCACCCGATGGTAACCCCACCCCATCTGATGCTCATGTCAGCCGAATCGATGCTAATGTCAGCCGATCCTATGCTAATTACAGCCAATCTGATGCTAAAGGTGGCAAATCGTATGCTGAGGTCAGCCAATCCAAAGCTAATGCCACCCTAACCGATGCTAACACCTCTGATGTTAATGCCAGCCGATCTGATGCTAATGCCAGTCAATCTGATGCTACATCTGCCCGTTTGACGCTAACGCCATCTGATATAATGCTAATGCCTGCCAATCCGATGCTCATACCAGCCAATCCCATGCTAACGCCACCCAATCTGATGCTAGCGCCAGCCTCTCTGATGCTGATACAAGCTAATTCAATGATGATGATGCTAACACCTGCCAATCTAATGCTAATGCAAGCCAATTTGATGCTAACTGTAGCCAATCTGATGCCAAAGCCAGCCGATCTGATGCAAACTGTAGCCAATCTGATGCTAAAGCCAGCTGATCTGATGCTAACGGCAGCCAATACGTTGCTAAAGCCAGCCATTCTGATGCTAACTGTAGCCACTCTGAATCTAAAGCCAGCCATTCTAATGCTAACTGTAGCCACTCTGATGCTAAAGCCAGCTGATCTGATGCTACCTGTAGCCAATGTGATGCTACCTGTAGCCAATCTAATTCTAAAGCCAGCCAATTTGGTTCTAAAGCCAGCCAATATGACGTTAACGCCAGCCAATCTGATGCTAAAGTCAGCCGATCTGATGCTACCTGTAGCCAATGTGATGCTACCTGTAGCCAATCTAATTCTAAAGCCAGCCAGTTTGGTTCTAAAGCCAGCCAATATGACGTTAACGCCAGCCAATCTGATGCTAAAGACAGCCGATCTGATGCTACCTGTAGCCAATGTGATGCTACCTGTAGCCAATCTAATTCTAAAGCCAGCCAGTTTGGTTCTAAAGCCAGCCAGTTTGGTTCTAAAGCCAGCCAATATGACGCTAACGCCAGCCAATCTGATGCTAAAGTCAGCCGATCTGATGCTAACGGCAGTCAGTATGATCCTAACTGTAGCCAATCTGATGCTAAAGTTAGCCGATGTGATGCTAACTGTAACCAATCTGATGCCAAAGCCAGCCGATCTGATGCTAAAGCCAGCCAATATGACGCTAACGCCAGCCAATCTGATGCTAAAGTCAGCCGATCTGATGCTAACGGCAGTCAGTATGATCCTAACTGTAGCCAATCTGATGCTAAAGTTAGCCGATGTGATGCTAACTGTAACCAATCTGATGCCAAAGCCAGCCAATATGACGCTAACGCCAGCCAATCTGATGCTAAAGTCAGCCGATCTGATGCTAATGGCAGCCAATATGATCCTAACTGCAGCCAATCTGATGCTAAAGCCAGCCACTTGAAGCTAATGCTGGCCAAGTGGTTCTGATAGGCAGCAGAGGAAATAGCCAATCCAGCCTAGGCATGCTGGTCAGGAGCGAATTTCCGCAGCTAGGAGAATGTGGTACCACTAAACATGGCGGTGAGTAACAGCTCCTCCTGGCGAGGCTTTGCAAATGTAACCATGGAGATGCATCTGCACCCTCTGGACAGAGGCGTTCAGCAGGTCTGCTCAGTGTGAACACAGCTATGTTTTCTGTTTCTGTCATGGCATTTTTCCTTGTTTTTCCACAGTCCACTCTGGGCTACATCGCCCTTCTCATCGCCACCTTCCACGGCCTGCTCTTTGGCTGGAAACGGGCCTTTGACCAGGACTCGTACCGCTTCTACCTGCCCCCCAGCTTTGTGGTGTCCCTGGCTCTGCCTGTGTGCGTCATACTGGGCAAGGTGCTGATGCTGCTGCCCTGCGTGGGTCACCGGCTTCACCGGATCAGGAAGGGTCAGGACACCAGTCCCTATAAGGGCCGGCGCCTGGAGCCAGTGGGCTCAGCGGCCAACATCTCACCAGAGAGAGTTACCATCATGTGATCCACTGCAGCGCTTTGACTATTGATGTGATCTAGTGATTGTAGCTCTATCGTCATGTTTGGTCTCGTGATACAATAATAAAGCTGAAGAACTGACTTCCTTCTCCTTTGCTGTGGGATTATTAATCCTGATTCTGACTCCTGCATAGCCCAGTCTCTGTTAGCAGGTGACAGGAGCTTTCCTAATAAATCAGTTCACAGGAGATGTTAACAGTGACTGCAGGAGGAGAGGCTGGAATTAAAAAACGCTTAACTGATGGTGGAGTCTGGCGAGTCCAGACAGGGGAGAGATTTACCATTAGGCAATACCAGGCAGTAGCCTAGGGGCCCAAAGTTCCCGGGGGCCCCATAAAACTCTGTTCACATGTATAGGTAATACAACTATTCTTTATTTATGCACATTAATTATAAAAATCCTTTCACTAAAATGCCATCAGAATGCTGATAATATTCAGTGTGTCTCAGCCCCCGCCTTCAGTGTCCACCATATTGGATCAGTCCATTTGCTGCACATGTTCAGAAAGGTCCAAACAGACAGCAGCAAACCATTTGAAAACAAACCATGCAAAGAGCAGTGTTGCCAACTTAGCGCTTTAGTCGCTATATTTAGCCACTTTTCAGACCCCTCTAGCACTTTGATTTCTAAAAAGCTCCTAGCGCCAAATCTAGAGACTTTTTTCTGCTACTGGAGACTTTGGAGACAACATCTAAAAGCAGCGAACTCTGCTCTCCAGAGCGAGTAGATTGGTAACCCCGCCTCCTGCTCTCCTCTATCTTGTCTGCTGTCATGATTCATGCAGCTATTATTTCATCCAAATGAAAAATGGAGAACAGAGAAGCAGATCATGGCTTGTCTACAGTGAAAAGAAGGACTGGGTTATTTACTTTGGCCTTTTTGGAAACACAGGAAGGAGCAATCAGCTAAGTGAGCTTAGTGCTTGGAAAAAATCGTTCATTCCTTTAGAGACAGCATGAAAAGTCAGCTGAGTACAAAACATAGAGAGGAAAACAAGAAGAAAAGGGACAAGAAGAGAGGGACACTACCTAGAACAGGGCCCCCTGCCTGTCATTTCCTAGGGCCCCATATTTCCTAAATCCGGTCCCTTCCTAATTTTGTCCCCCCCCCCCCAAAAAGAAAAACCCAAACTGGACCGTTTGACTTTAGTAAAGAGAAGTTTCTTTATTCTCTCCGTTCCTCTGTAATCTCCTGCTTGCTGGATTAGGTAGATGGTCTGAAGGATGGAGGTTAGCTCGGCGGGCTGGGATGGTTGTGGGTTTGATTTTTCAGATCATCCAGGCAGAGACAGGTCTTCACTCTTTCCATAAAAGGATTTACTGAGCAGATTATTATTGGGGTCTGTGTTCAGTCTACTTTATGGTCAGGATCTAAATGTTCTGATGACCTACGTCATGCATCTTCTCCTTACTGATCTCTGAGGTTTTCTAGAGGTCTTCTGGAGCAGCAGAGCAGGAGGTAAAGCAGTGGGATGGAGCGGAGGTGTTGGGGGGAGCTAAGCAGACCTGATGGATGAAACACGTCTTTGAACATCACATGGATTCTGGACGTCTGATCAGACCAAGAAGCAGGAAACGGGACAGGTCATCAGTTGCCATGGTAACGGTGATTGATAACTTGTTTGACTGGGATGGAACCAGCTCTGACTGGGAGCTGGGTGGTCTACAGTCAGGTTCCAGCTGTCCGTCCGTTCCTTTGCTGATAGAGTTTGAAATCAGAATTCACTCTGCTTTTAACCCGTCCCCCCGGGGAGCAGTGGGCTGCCATTAGTGGTGCCCGGGGAGCAGTGGGCAGCCATTAGTGGCGCCCGGGGAGCAGTGGGCGGCCATTAGTGGCGCCCGGGGAGCAGTGGGCTGCCATTAGTGGTGCCCGGGGAGCAGTGGGCGGCCATTAGTGGCGCCTGGGGAGCAGTGGGCGGCCATTAGTGGCGCCCGGGGGGCAGTGGGCGGCCATTAGTGGCGCCTGGGGAGCAGTGGGCGGCCATTAGTGGCACCCGGGGGGCAGTGGGCGGCCATTAGTGGCGCCCGGGGAGCAGTGGGCGGCCATTAGTGGCGCCCGGAGGGCAGTGGGCTGCCATTAGCGGCGCACGGGGAGCAGTGGGCGGCCATTGGCGGTGCCCGGGGAGCAGTGGGCATCCATTAGTGGCGCCCGGGGGGCAGTGGGCTGCCATTAGCGGCGCACGGGGAGCAGTGGGCGGCCATTGGCGGTGCCCGGGGAGCAGTGGGCGTCCATTAGTGGCGCCCGGGGGGCAGTGGGCTGCCATTAGCGGCGCACGGGGAGCAGTGGGCGGCCATTGGCGGTGCCCGGGGAGCAGTGGGCGTCCATTAGTGGTGCCCAGGGAGAAGTGGGCTGCCATTGTGCAGTACCCGGGGAGCAGTGGGCGGCCATTAGTGGTGCCCAGGGAGCAGTGGGCTGCCATTGTGCAGTACCCGGGGAGCAGTGGGCGTCCATTAGTGGTGCCCAGGGAGAAGTGGGCTGCCATTGTGCAGTACCCGGGGAGCAGTGGGCAGCCATTAGTGGTGCCCAGGGAGAAGTGGGCTGCCATTGTGCAGTACCCAGGGAGCAGTGGGCTGCCATTGGCGGCGCCTGGGGGGCAGTGGGCTGCCATTGGCGGCGCCTGGGGGGCAGTGGGCTAGCAGAGCGGTTCATCTGAACCGGACGAGCACCAGACCTGCAGAATAGAATCCTGGCAGCCAATAAGAAACATCCGCTTTAGATGCTGAAGGTTCGATAAGCACACAGTTTGGAATAGCACAGTTGAATCCAATCAGTGTTATTTCCTGAGATAAATGTAGACATGAGACTTATTAAAATGAAAAATGATTGGAATTTAAACGAAATAGGGATACAGACTGATATATATTTAAGAAACTCATATTATAATTACCTTAAAATATATTCTGATGGTTCTAAAAATTTAAAAGGGTGTGTGGGAATAGAAACACACTCAGCGGCCACTTTATTAGGTACCCCATGCTAGTAATGGGTTGGACCCCCTTTTGCCTTCAGAACTGCCTCAATTCTTGGTGGCATAGATTCAACAAGGTGCTGGAAGCATTCCTCAGGGAGTTTGGTCCATATTGACATGATGGCATCACACAGTTGCCGCAGATTTGTCGGCTGCACATCCATGATGCGAATCTCCCGTTCCACCACATCCCAAAGATGCTCTATTGGATTGAGATCTGGTGACTGTGGAGGCCATTTGAGTACAGTGAACTCATTGTCATGTTCAAGACACCAGTCTGAGATGATTCCAGCTTTATGACATGGCGCATTATCCTGCTGAAAGTAGCCATCAGAAGTTGGGTACATTGTGGTCATAAAGGGACGGACATGGTCAGCAACAATACTCAGGTAGGCTGTGGCGTTGCAACGATGCTCAATTGGTACCAAGGGGCCCAAAGAGTGCCAAGAAAATATTCCCCACACCATGACACCACCACCACCAGCCTGAACCGTTGATACAAGGCAGGATGGATCCATGCTTTCATGTTGTAGACGCCAAATTCTGACCCTACCATCCGAATGTCGCAGCAGAAATCGAGACTCATCAGACCAGGCAACGTTTTTCCAATCTTCTATTGTCCAATTTCCATGAGCTTGTGCAAATTGTAGCCTCAGTTTCCTGTTCTTAGCTGAAAGGAGTGGCACCCGGTGTGGTCTTCTGCTGCTGTAGCCCATCTGCCTCAAAGTTCCACGTACTGTGCGTTCAGAGATGCTCTTCTGCGTGAAAATCCCAGTAGATCAGCAGTTTCTGAAATACTCAGACCAGCCCTTCTGGCACCAACAATCATGCCACGTTCAAAGTCACTCAAATCACCTTTCTTCCCCATACTGATGCTTGCTTTGAACTGCAGGAGATTGTCTTGACCATGTCTACATGCCTAAATGCACTGAGTTGCCGCCATGTGATTGGCTGCTTAGAAATTAAGTGTTAATGAGCAGTTGGACAGGTGTACCTAATAAAGTGGCCGGTGAGTGTATATGTACCAGAGTTCAAAATACACATTTCTAAAAGTATTTCAGATCATCTGTTTTCACAGCAGAGATGGTGGCAGTTATACTGAGTTTCCAATGGGTGGAGGAGGTCAGAGCAGACAGGGTATGGTGGTCTGCACGGATTCCAGAGCAGTTTTAGAAAGTATTCAGGGAGAAGGAAATAATAGGAAAGATTTAGTATTAGAAATTCAGCACAGTTTATTTACATTATACAGGAGTGGCATTGATGTTTGGTTTTGTTAGGTTCCAGCACATGAAGGGGTAAAAGGAAAGGAAAAGGCAGACAAATTAGCAAAAAGGGCTTTAGAGGAGGCAATAACAATTACAATTCCTTTAGGGAAAGGGGAAGGAAAACTATTTAGGAGGAAATTGAAAAATGGCAAAAAAAAGGTGGAATGAAGATAAAAAAGGAAGAAGGTTATATAAAGTAGAAAAGTCAGTATTAAATATAAATATTAATGAGAGAAACCGAAGGGAAGAAATAATGATCAGATTAAAGGAATAGTACACCCAAAACATGATTAGCCTTCATTTTCTACTCACCCCCATGCTGAACAACACCCTGGAGTACTTTTTTGATATCTCAAATGCATCTGGAGATCTGGGAGGCTTCTTGCTGTCTGCTGACATTCAAATAATGGAGGTCTATGGCGCCCGAGGCAGAAAGGTCCATAAAAGTCCACAAAAAACGTGTCAATATTCCTCCATACTGCTCGTCCAATGTATTCCAAGTGTCCTGAGTGGGTAGCATCCAGAATTTACTCTAAACGAAGTCATTTAGAATGTTTTTAGAGCATAAACAGTAGTGTATAGGATTTCCTAAAAGCGCGCTCACGATTCTACGGAAGCCGGCAGACCAAACCAGCGCATTCAGCTCGGCAAAGAACTCATGCTCTTCCTCAACACTGAAGTCCTCAGACATTTTCCTTTCGTTGTTTCTTTCTTTGCACAGGTAAACAGCACATTTCTTCTTCTACGCTTGCATTATTGGCAGAGCAGACGCTGAATGCGCACTTTCTTCCGGTTTGGTCTGCCGGCTTCCGTAGAATCGTGAGCGCGCATGGGGGCGCTATTAGGAAATCCTATACACGACTGTTTAGGCTCTAAAAACATTCTAAATGACTTTGTTTCGAGTAAATTCTGGATGCTACCCACTCAGGACACTTGGAATACATTGGACGAGCAGTATGGAGGAATATTGACACGTTTTTTGTGGACTTTTATGGACCTTTCTGCCTCGGGCGCCATAGACCTCCATTATTTGAATGTCAGCAGACAGCAAGAAGCCTCCCAGATCTCCAGATGCATTTGAGATATCAAAAAAGTACTCCAGAGTGTTGTTCAGCATGGGGGTGAGTAGAAAATGAAGGCTATTCATGTTTTGGGTGTACTATTCCTTTAAGAGTAGGTCATACTTATTTAAATGACAATTTATACTTAATAGGGAGGAAAAATGATAAATGTGAAGGATGTGGAGAGATAGAAAATGCAGAACACATATTGATGAGACAGAGTTGAAAGGACAGGCCAAGAATGGAGTCTTAAAGGATTATTGGGAAATAAAGGAAATATAAAAGATATTTATAGATTAAGGAAAGCATTATTTATTTATCTTCAGAATACAAAATAAAAAAATTGAATTTAATAGATGTAAAACAATGTTGGTACACACTCATCAACAGTAGGTGGCGGTATGCACCTTAAAGTTGCTTGCCATCCGCCATGATAGAAAAGAAGAACACAGTTCCAGCCAAAAGAGGACAAACCCAGAGCATAATGCTGCCACCACTGTGCTCAGCAGGATCCTTTGGGTCAGTCTTTACTGGACCGGAACCGGTTCTTCAGAAGGTGTTCCCCTCTGATCTCCAGCATGAAGTCCATCCATCCTGAAATGTTCTGATCGTCACAAAAACGAACTTTTATTCTCAATCAGCAGAACTAAAGAGAACCCGGAACCAGAAGAAATAAGAAACAGGAAATCAGTTTTTAAAATCCTTTTAATGAAAAACAGAACAATGAAGACATCCAAACAGAACCCTAACATGATCCAGTCCATCCGAACCTCTAAGCGGACCTCAGCAGCTCCAGCAGCTCCTCGGCGCTCGGCCTGCGGCGGACCTCCGCGCTCCAGCAGCGGCCCAGCAGCTCCGCGCGCCGCCGCCCCTGCGCTGACGCAAACACCGCGTGGCTGAGAGACGGCCGCAGATCGCGCGCCACCACCGCGTAGAGCACATGCTGCCTGTCGCCGGTGTAGGGGGGCTCCCTGGTAAGCAGCTGCCACATGGTGATGCCCAGGGAGAAGATGTCTGCCTTTGGGGTGACCGGCTGCCCCCGCAGCAGCTCCGGCGCGCGGTGGGAGTAGGTCCCGCAGCCGTGGCTCAGCAGCGGGCTGATGGAGCTGGGCGCGCGCTCCCGCTCCAGCTGGAGGGAGCAGCCGAAGTCCGCCAGCTTGCACACCCCCCCGGGAGACAGCAGCACGTTGGGCGGCTTGACGTCCAGGTGGACCAGGAGGTGGGCGTGCAGGAAGCGCAGCGCCTCCGCCATGTCCGAGGAGAAGCGGAGGCAGCGCGCCTCCTCCAGCGGCTCCGGGCTCTCATAGATCACCTGCTGCAGGTTCCTGCTGCCCACGAACTCCATCACGATGGCCCCGATGCTGCCCTCGTCCTGGAAGTCCGCGGGCACGCACGTGCTGGCGGCGAGCACGCGCACCACGTTCCTGTGGCTCAGGTGGGCGGCGTTAAGCTCCGCCCAGAAGCTCTGCCTGGAGGCCAGCCGGTTCTTGGTCCTCCGCTTCACCTTCTTCAGCGCCACCGTCTGGCCCAGGTACTCCGCCCTGTACACGGAGCCGAAGCCCCCGGAGCCCACGGCCTCCACGCAGCGCAGCTGCTGCCAGTGGATGACGGAGGACCAGGGCCGCGAGCCCAGCTTCCCGTGCAGCCGCTGGGGGGGCACCTGCAGGGTGGCCCCGAGGCCCCGCTGCTGGAGGGGGCTGCTGCACACCGAGATGTCCGCAGACGGAAACAGGTCCTTAGGTAGCAGGCGCGTGGGGGGAATGGGAGAAGGCATGGCGCGTGGAAAGGCCAGGTGTGCCCGTCAATTAATGAGGAGCTGAACGCGATGCATGCTGGGTAATCCCATGGCTGAAGCCCCAGTTCAAAATGTCACAATATGGACCAACAAAGCCTGGTTTAGTTTAGACACCATGTTAAATAAACCAGAACCAGAACCGGGCTTTGTCGGTCCGCTCCGTGGAGCCTGTAAAATAAACCAGAACCAGAACCGGGCTTTGTCGGTCCGCTCCGTGGAGCCTGTAAATAAACCAGAACCAGAGCCGGGCTTTGTCGGTCCGCTCCGTGGAGCCCGTAAAATAAACCAGAACCAGAACCGGGCTTTGTCGGTCCGCTCCGTGGAGCCCGTAAAATAAACCAGAACCAGAACCGGGCTTTGTCGGTCCGCTCCGTGGAGCCTGTAAATAAACCAGAACCAGAACCGGGCTTTGTCGGTCCGCTCCGTGGAGCCCGTAAAATAAACCAGAACCAGAACCGGGCTTTGTCGGTCCGCTCCGTGGAGCCCGTAAAATAAACCAGAACCAGAACCGGGCTTTGTCGGTCCGCTCCGTGGAGCCCGTAAAATAAACCAGAACCAGAACCGGGCTTTGTCGGTCCGCTCCGTGGAGCCCGTAAAATAAACCAGAACCAGAACCGGGCTTTGTCGGTCCGCTCCGTGGAGCCCGTAAAATAAACCAGAACCAGAACCGGGCTTTGTCGGTCCGCTCCGTGGAGCCCGTAAAATAAACCAGAACCAGAACCGGGCTTTGTCGGTCCGCTCCGTGGAGCCCGTAAAATAAACCAGAACCAGAACCGGGCTTTGTCGGTCCGCTCCGTGGAGCCCGTAAAATAAACCAGAACCAGAACCGGGCTTTGTCGGTCCGCTCCGTGGAGCCCGTAAAATAAACCAGAACCAGAACCGGGCTTTGTCGGTCCGCTCCGTGGAGCCCGTAAAATAAACCAGAACCAGAACCGGGCTTTGTCGGTCCGCTCCGTGGAGCCCGTAAAATAAACCAGAACCAGAACCGGGCTTTGTCGGTCCGCTCCGTGGAGCCTGTAAATAAACCAGAACCAGAACCGGGCTTTGTCGGTCCGCTCCGTGGAGCCCGTAAAATAAACCAGAACCAGAACCGGGCTTTGTCGGTCCGCTCCGTGGAGCCTGTAAAATAAACCAGAACCAGAACCGGGCTTTGTCGGTCCGCTCCGTGGAGCCCTGTAAAATAAACCAGAACCAGAACCGGGCTTTGTCGGTCCGCTCCGTGGAGCCCGTAAAATAAACCAGAACCAGAACCGGGCTTTGTCGGTCCGCTCCGTGGAGCCCGTAAAATAAACCAGAACCAGAACCGGGCTTTGTCGGTCCGCTCCGTGGAGCCCGTAAAATAAACCAGAACCAGAACCGGGCTTTGTCGGTCCGCTCCGTGGAGCCTGTAAAATAAACCAGAACCAGAACCGGGCTTTGTCGGTCCGCTCCGTGGAGCCCTGTAAAATAAACCAGAACCAGAACCGGGCTTTGTCGGTCCGCTCCGTGGAGCCCGTAAAATAAACCAGAACCAGAACCGGGCTTTGTCGGTCCGCTCCGTGGAGCCCGTAAAATAAACCAGAACCAGAACCGGGCTTTGTCGGTCCGCTCCGTGGAGCCCGTAAAATAAACCAGAACCAGAACCGGGCTTTGTCGGTCCGCTCCGTGGAGCCCGTAAAATAAACCAGAACCAGAACCGGGCTTTGTCGGTCCGCTCCGTGGAGCCCGTAAAATAAACCAGAACCAGAACCGGGCTTTGTCGGTCCGCTCCGTGGAGCCCGTAAAATAAACCAGAACCAGAACCGGGCTTTGTCGGTCCGCTCCGTGGAGCCCGTAAAATAAACCAGAACCAGAACCGGGCTTTGTCGGTCCGCTCCGTGGAGCCTCTTAAAATAAACCAGAACCAGAACCGGGCTTTGTCGGTCCGCTCCGTGGAGCCCGTAAAATAAACCAGAACCGGGCTTTGTCGGTCCGCTCCGTGGAGCCCGTAAAATAAACCAGAACCAGAACCGGGCTTTGTCGGTCCGCTCCGTGGAGCCCGTAAAATAAACCAGAACCAGAACCGGGCTTTGTCGGTCCGCTCCGTGGAGCCTCTTAAAATAAACCAGAACCAGAACCGGGCTTTGTCGGTCCGCTCCGTGGAGCCCGTAAAATAAACCAGAACCGGGCTTTGTCGGTCCGCTCCGTGGAGCCTCTTAAAATAAACCAGAACCAGAACCGGGCTTTGTCGGTCCGCTCCGTGGAGCCTGTAAAATAAACCAGAACCAGAACCGGGCTTTGTCGGTCCGCTCCGTGGAGCCTGTAAAATAAACCAGAACCAGAACCGGGCTTTGTCGGTCCGCTCCGTGGAGCCTGTAAAATACCAGAACCAGAACCGGGCTTTGTCGGTCCGCTCCGTGGAGCCCGTAAAATAAACCAGAACCAGAACCGGGCTTTGTCGGTCCGCTCCGTGGAGCCCGTAAAATAAACCAGAACCAGAACCGGGCTTTGTCGGTCCGCTCCGTGGAGCCCGTAAAATAAACCAGAACCAGAACCGGGCTTTGTCGGTCCGCTCCGTGGAGCCCGTAAAATAAACCAGAACCAGAACCGGGCTTTGTCGGTCCGCTCCGTGGAGCCCTGTAAAATAAACCAGAACCAGAACCGGGCTTTGTCGGTCCGCTCCGTGGAGCCCGTAAAATAAACCAGAACCAGAACCGGGCTTTGTCGGTCCGCTCCGTGGAGCCCGTAAAATAAACCAGAACCAGAACCGGGCTTTGTCGGTCCGCTCCGTGGAGCCCGTAAAATAAACCAGAACCAGAACCGGGCTTTGTCGGTCCGCTCCGTGGAGCCCGTAAAATAAACCAGAACCAGAACCGGGCTTTGTCGGTCCGCTCCGTGGAGCCCGTAAAATAAACCAGAACCAGAACCGGGCTTTGTCGGTCCGCTCCGTGGAGCCCGTAAAATAAACCAGAACCAGAACCGGGCTTTGTCGGTCCGCTCCGTGGAGCCTGTAAAATAAACCAGAACCAGAACCGGGCTTTGTCGGTCCGCTCCGTGGAGCCCTGTAAAATAAACCAGAACCAGAACCGGGCTTTGTCGGTCCGCTCCGTGGAGCCCTGTAAAATAAACCAGAACCAGAACCGGGCTTTGTCGGTCCGCTCCGTGGAGCCCTGTAAAATAAACCAGAACCAGAACCGGGCTTTGTCGGTCCGCTCCGTGGAGCCCGTAAAATAAACCAGAACCAGAACCGGGCTTTGTCGGTCCGCTCCGTGGAGCCTGTAAAATAAACCAGAACCAGAACCGGGCTTTGTCGGTCCGCTCCGTGGAGCCCGTAAAATAAACCAGAACCAGAACCGGGCTTTGTCGGTCCGCTCCGTGGAGCCCGTAAAATAAACCAGAACCAGAACCGGGCTTTGTCGGTCCGCTCCGTGGAGCCCGTAAAATAAACCAGAACCAGAACCGGGCTTTGTCGGTCCGCTCCGTGGAGCCCTGTAAAATAAACCAGAACCAGAACCGGGCTTTGTCGGTCCGCTCCGTGGAGCCCGTAAAATAAACCAGAACCAGAACCGGGCTTTGTCGGTCCGCTCCGTGGAGCCCGTAAAATAAACCAGAACCAGAACCGGGCTTTGTCGGTCCGCTCCGTGGAGCCCGTAAAATAAACCAGAACCAGAACCGGGCTTTGTCGGTCCGCTCCGTGGAGCCCGTAAAATAAACCAGAACCAGAACCGGGCTTTGTCGGTCCGCTCCGTGGAGCCCGTAAAATAAACCAGAACCAGAACCGGGCTTTGTCGGTCCGCTCCGTGGAGCCCGTAAAATAAACCAGAACCAGAACCGGGCTTTGTCGGTCCGCTCCGTGGAGCCCTGTAAAATAAACCAGAACCAGAACCGGGCTTTGTCGGTCCGCTCCGTGGAGCCCGTAAAATAAACCAGAACCAGAACCGGGCTTTGTCGGTCCGCTCCGTGGAGCCCGTAAAATAAACCAGAACCAGAACCGGGCTTTGTCGGTCCGCTCCGTGGAGCCCGTAAAATAAACCAGAACCAGAACCGGGCTTTGTCGGTCCGCTCCGTGGAGCCTCGTAAAATAAACCAGAACCAGAACCGGGCTTTGTCGGTCCGCTCCGTGGAGCCCGTAAAATAAACCAGAACCAGAACCGGGCTTTGTCGGTCCGCTCCGTGGAGCCTCTTAAAATAAACCAGAACCAGAACCGGGCTTTGTCGGTCCGCTCCGTGGAGCCTGTAAAATAAACCAGAACCAGAACCGGGCTTTGTCGGTCCGCTCCGTGGAGCCTCTTAAAATAAACCAGAACCAGAACCGGGCTTTGTCGGTCCGCTCCGTGGAGCCTGTAAAATAAACCAGAACCAGAACCGGGCTTTGTCGGTCCGCTCCGTGGAGCCCGTAAAATAAACCAGAACCAGAACCGGGCTTTGTCGGTCCGCTCCGTGGAGCCCGTAAAATAAACCAGAACCAGAACCGGGCTTTGTCGGTCCGCTCCGTGGAGCCCGTAAAATAAACCAGAACCAGAACCGGGCTTTGTCGGTCCGCTCCGTGGAGCCCGTAAAATAAACCAGAACCAGAACCGGGCTTTGTCGGTCCGCTCCGTGGAGCCCGTAAAATAAACCAGAACCAGAACCGGGCTTTGTCGGTCCGCTCCGTGGAGCCCGTAAAATAAACCAGAACCAGAACCGGGCTTTGTCGGTCCGCTCCGTGGAGCCCGTAAAATAAACCAGAACCAGAACCGGGCTTTGTCGGTCCGCTCCGTGGAGCCCGTAAAATAAACCAGAACCAGAACCGGGCTTTGTCGGTCCGCTCCGTGGAGCCCGTAAAATAAACCAGAACCAGAACCGGGCTTTGTCGGTCCGCTCCGTGGAGCCCGTAAAATAAACCAGAACCAGAACCGGGCTTTGTCGGTCCGCTCCGTGGAGCCCGTAAAATAAACCAGAACCAGAACCGGGCTTTGTCGGTCCGCTCCGTGGAGCCCGTAAAATAAACCAGAACCAGAACCGGGCTTTGTCGGTCCGCTCCGTGGAGCCCGTAAAATAAACCAGAACCAGAACCGGGCTTTGTCGGTCCGCTCCGTGGAGCCCGTAAAATAAACCAGAACCAGAACCGGGCTTTGTCGGTCCGCTCCGTGGAGCCCGTAAAATAAACCAGAACCAGAACCGGGCTTTGTCGGTCCGCTCCGTGGAGCCCGTAAAATAAACCAGAACCAGAACCGGGCTTTGTCGGTCCGCTCCGTGGAGCCCGTAAAATAAACCAGAACCAGAACCGGGCTTTGTCGGTCCGCTCCGTGGAGCCCGTAAAATAAACCAGAACCAGAACCGGGCTTTGTCGGTCCGCTCCGTGGAGCCTCTTAAAATAAACCAGAACCAGAACCGGGCTTTGTCGGTCCGCTCCGTGGAGCCCGTAAAATAAACCAGAACCAGAACCGGGCTTTGTCGGTCCGCTCCGTGGAGCCCGTAAAATAAACCAGAACCAGAACCGGGCTTTGTCGGTCCGCTCCGTGGAGCCCTGTAAAATAAACCAGAACCAGAACCGGGCTTTGTCGGTCCGCTCCGTGGAGCCCGTAAAATAAACCAGAACCAGAACCGGGCTTTGTCGGTCCGCTCCGTGGAGCCTGTAAAATAAACCAGAACCAGAACCGGGCTTTGTCGGTCCGCTCCGTGGAGCCGTAAAATAAACCAGAACCAGAACCGGGCTTTGTCGGTCCGCTCCGTGGAGCCCGTAAAATAAACCAGAACCAGAACCGGGCTTTGTCGGTCCGCTCCGTGGAGCCTGTAAAATAAACCAGAACCAGAACCGGGCTTTGTCGGTCCGCTCCGTGGAGCCTGTAAAATAAACCAGAACCAGAACCGGGCTTTGTCGGTCCGCTCCGTGGAGCCTGTAAAATAAACCAGAACCAGAACCGGGCTTTGTCGGTCCGCTCCGTGGAGCCCGTAAAATAAACCAGAACCAGAACCGGGCTTTGTCGGTCCGCTCCGTGGAGCCCGTAAAATAAACCAGAACCAGAACCGGGCTTTGTCGGTCCGCTCCGTGGAGCCCGTAAAATAAACCAGAACCAGAACCGGGCTTTGTCGGTCCGCTCCGTGGAGCCCGTAAAATAAACCAGAACCAGAACCGGGCTTTGTCGGGTCCGCTCCGTGGAGCCCGTAAAATAAACCAGAACCAGAACCGGGCTTTGTCGGTCCGCTCCGTGGAGCCCTGTAAAATAAACCAGAACCAGAACCGGGCTTTGTCGGTCCGCTCCGTGGAGCCCGTAAAATAAACCAGAACCAGAACCGGGCTTTGTCGGTCCGCTCCGTGGAGCCCGTAAAATAAACCAGAACCAGAACCGGGCTTTGTCGGTCCGCTCCGTGGAGCCCGTAAAATAAACCAGAACCAGAACCGGGGCTTTGTCGGTCCGCTCCGTGGAGCCCGTAAAATAAACCAGAACCAGAACCGGGCTTTGTCGGTCCGCTCCGTGGAGCCCTGTAAAATAAACCAGAACCAGAACCGGGCTTTGTCGGTCCGCTCCGTGGAGCCCGTAAAATAAACCAGAACCAGAACCGGGCTTTGTCGGTCCGCTCCGTGGAGCCCTGTAAAATAAACCAGAACCAGAACCGGGCTTTGTCGGTCCGCTCCGTGGAGCCCGTAAAATAAACCAGAACCAGAACCGGGCTTTGTCGGTCCGCTCCGTGGAGCCCGTAAAATAAACCAGAACCAGACACCGGGCTTTGTCGTCCGCTCCGTGGAGCCTGTAAAATAAACCAGAACCAGAACCGGGCTTTGTCGGTCCGCTCCGTGGAGCCCGTAAAATAACCAGAACCAGAACCGGGCTTTGTCGGTCCGCTCCGTGGAGCCCGTAAAATAAACCATAAACCAGAACCGGGCTTTGTCGGTCCGCTCCGTGGAGCCCGTAAAATAAACCAGAACCAGAACCGGGCTTTGTCGGTCCGCTTCCAGTGGAGCCTCGTAAAAATAAACCAGAACCAGAACCGTGGCTTTGTCGTCGCTCCGTGAGCCCGTAAAATAAACAGAACACAGAACCGGGCTTTGTCGGTCCGCTCCGTGGAGCCCGTAAAAAATAAACCAGAACCAGAACCGGGCTTTTGTCGGTCCGCTCCGTGGAGCCCGTAAAATAAACCCAGAAACGGGCTTTGTCGGTCCGCTTCCGTGGAGCGCCGTGTAAAATAAACCATAACCAGAACCGGGCTTTGTCGTCCGCTCATCCGTGGAGCCCTGTAAAATAAACCAGAACAGAACCGGGCTTTGTCGGTCCGCTCCGTGGAGCCTCTTAAAATAAACCAGAACCAGAACCGGGCTTTGTCGGTCCGCTCCGTGGAGCCCTTAAAATAAACCAAACCGAACCACGAACACCGGCGCTTTGTCGGTCCGCTCCTGGAGCCGTAAAATAAACCAGAAACCGGGCTTTGTCGGTCCGCTCCGTGGAGCCCGTAAAATAAACCAGAACAGAACCAGGCTTTGTCGTCCGCTCCGTGGAGCCCGTAAAATAAACCAGAACAGAACCGGGCTTTGTCGGTCCGCTCCGTGAGCCCTTAAAATAAACCAGAACCAGAACCGGGCTTTGTCGGTCCGCTCCGTGGAGCCCGTTAAAATAAACCAGAACCAGAACCGGGCTTTGTCGGTCCGCTCCGTGGAGCCCCCTAAAATAAACCAGACCAGAACCGGCTTTGTCGGTCCGCTCCGTGAGCCTGTAAAATAAACCAGAACCAGAACCGGGCTTTGGCGGTCCGCTCCGTGGAGCCCGTAAAATAAACAAACCAGAACCGTGGCTTTGTCGGTCCGCTCCGTGGAGCCTGTTAAAAATAAACCAGAACCAGAACCGGGCTTTGTCGGGTCCGCTCCGTGGAGCCCGTAAAATAAACCAGAACCAGAACCGGGCTTTGTCGGTCCGCTCCGTGGAGCCCGTAAAATAAACCAGAACCAGAACCCGGGCCCCCCCCTTTGTGGTCCGCTCCGTGGAGCCCATTTCTGAACAGCTTGTCCAACCGTCCTGTACCTGCACCGAACGGCTTCTGCCCGTGCGTTCCGCAAGCCTCCGTGGAAGCTACGCTGAACACTTCGACACTCCGAACCGTTCAAACCGGCTTTGTCGGTCCGTCCGTGAGCCCTTCCTAAACAGCTCATAACCGCTTTCTGAACCACTTGCGAAACGCTTTGTCGGTCCGCCGTGGAGCCTCTTAAATAACTGAACCAGAACGGGCTTTGTCGGTACCGCTTCGTGGAGACCCTTCCGAACACTTGATGAACTCCTGAACCACTGATCCCGAACGGCTTTGTGGTCCGCTTCCTGGAGGCCTGTAAATAACCAGAACCAGAATCCTGGCTGCTGGTCTGACGTTTAACCATGACGAAACGCTTTCTGACTGCTTAAAATAACCACCCATTGCGAACCCTTAAAAACGAACGACCGGGTCTTTGTTGGTCCGCTCTACCACTTTCTGAACAGCTTCCTCAACCGCTTCCTGTACTGCTTCCTGAACTGCTTCCTGAACTGCTTCCTGGACTGCTTCCTGAACTACTTGCTGAACTTCTTTCTGAACCGCTTCCTGGACTGCTTCATGAACCACTTCCTGAACTGATTCATGAAGCACTTGCTGAACTGATTCATTAACCGCTTCCTGAGCCTGTTCCTGAGCCACTTCCTGAACCGCTTCCTGAACTACTTCATAAACCGCTTTTTGAACCACTTTCTGAACCGCTTCCTGAACCACATCCTGAACCGCTTCCTGAACCAATTCTGAACCACTTCATGAACCACTTCATGAATCACTTCATGAACCACTTGCTGAACCGCTTCCTGATATGATTCATGAACCACTTGCTGAACCGCTTTCTGAACTGCTTCCTGAACCACTTGCTGAACTGCTTTCTGAACCGCTTCCTGGACTGCTTCCTGAACCACTTTCTGAACCGCTTTCTTAACTGCTTTCTGAACCACTTGCTGAACTGCTTTCTGAACCGCTTCCTGGACTGCTTCATTAACCACTTCCTGAACTGATTCATGAACCACTTGCTGAACTGATTCATGAACCGCTTCCTGAGCCTGTTCCTGAGCCACTTCCTGAACCGCTTCCTGAACTACTTCATAAACCGCTTTCTGAACCACTTTCTGAACCGCTTCCTGGACCACATCCTGAACCGCTTCCTGGACCAATTCTGAACCACTTCATGAACCACTTCATGAATCACTTCATGAACCACTTCATGAACCACTTGCTGAACCGCTTCCTGAACTGCTTAATGAACCGCTTTCTGGACCGCTTCCTGTACCACTTCCGGAACCGCTTCCTGAACTACTTCCTGAACCACTTTCTGAACCGCTTCCCGAACTGATTCATGAACCGCTCCCTGAGCCTGTTTCTGAACCACTTCCTGAACCGCTTCCTGAACCGCTTCCTGAACCACTTCCTGAACAACTTCATGAACTGCTTCCTGAACTGCTTCAGGAAAGCTTCCTGAACTGCTTCATGAACTGCTTCCTGAACTGCTTCATGAACCGCTTTCTGAACCACTTCCTGAACCGCTTCCTGAACCGCTTCCTGAACTGCTTCCTGAACTGCTTCCTGAACTGATTCATGAACCACTTGCTGAACCGCTTTCTGAACTGCTTCCTGAACCACTTGCTGAACTGCTTTCTGAACTGCTTCCTGAACCACTTGCTGAACTTCTTTCTGAACCACTTCCCGAACCGCTTCATGAACCGCTTCCCGAGCCTGTTCCTGAGCCACTTCCTCAACCGCTTCCTGAACTACTGCATAAACCGCTTTCTGAACCACTTTCTGAACCGCTTCCTGAACCACATCCTGAACCGCTTCCTGAACCAATTCTGAACCACTTCATGAACCACTTCATGAATCACTTCATGAACCACTTAATGAACCACTTGCTGAACCGCTTCCGGAACTGCTTCCTGATATGATTCATGAACCACTTGCTGAACTGCTTTCTGAACTGCTTCTTGAACCACTTGCTGAACTGATTTCTGAACCGCTTCCTGGACTGCTTCATGAACCACTTCCTGAACTGATTCATGAACCACTTGCTGAACTGATTCATGAACCGCTTCCTGAGCCTGTTCCTGAACCACTTCCTGAACCACTTGCTGAACTGCTTTCTGAACCGCTTCTTGAACCACTTGCTGAACTGCTTACTGAACCGCTTCCTGGACTGGTTCATGAACCACTTCCTGAACTGATTCATGAACCACTTGCTGAACCGCTTTCTGAACTGCTTCCTGAACCACTTGCTGAACTGCTTTCTGAACCGCTTCCTGGACTGCTTCATGAACCACTTCCTGAACTGATTCATGAAGCACTTGCTGAACTGATTCATGAACCGCTTCCTGAGCCTGTTCCTGAGCCACTTCCTGAACCGCTTCCTGAACTACTTCATAAACCGCTTTCTGAACCACTTTCTGAACCGCTTCCTGGACCACATCCTGAACCGCTTCCTGAACCAATTCTGAACCACTTCATGAACCACTTCATGAATCACTTCATGAACCACTTCATGAACCACTTGCTGAACCGCTTCCTGAACTGCTTAATGAACCGCTTTCTGGACCGCTTCCTGTACCACATCCGGAACCGCTTCCTGAACTACTTCCTGAACCACTTTCTGAACCGCTTCCCGAACTGATTCATGAACCGCTCCCTGAGCCTGTTTCTGAACCACTTCCTGAACCGCTTCCTGAACCGCTTCCTGAATCACTTCCTGAACAACTTCATGAACTGCTTCCTGAACTGCTTCAGGAAAGCTTCCTGAACTGCTTCATGAACCGCTTCCTGAACTGCTTCATGAACCGCTTTCTGAACCACTTCCTGAACCGCTTCCTGAACCGCTTCCTGAACTGCTTCCTGAACTGATTCATGAACCACTTGCTGAACCGCTTTCTGAACTGCTTCCTGAACCACTTGCTGAACTGCTTTCTGAACTGCTTCCTGAACCACTTGCTGAACTTCTTTCTGAACCACTTCCCGAACCGCTTCATGAACCGCTTCCCGAGCCTGTTCCTGAGCCACTTCCTCAACCGCTTCCTGAACTACTGCATAAACCGCTTTCTGAACCACTTTCTGAACCGCTTCCTGAACCACATCCTGAACTGCTTCCTGAACCAATTCTGAACCACTTCATGAACCACTTCATGAATCACTTCATGAACCACTTAATGAACCACTTGCTGAACCGCTTCCTGAACTGCTTCCTGATATGATTCATGAACCACTTGCTGAACTGCTTTCTGAACTGCTTCTTGAACCACTTGCTGAACTGATTTCTGAACCGCTTCCTGGACTGCTTCATGAACCACTTCCTGAACTGATTCATGAACCACTTGCTGAACTGATTCATGAACCGCTTCCTGAGCCTGTTCCTGAACCACTTCCTGAACCACTTGCTGAACTGCTTTCTGAACCGCTTCTTGAACCACTTGCTGAACTGCTTACTGAACCGCTTCCTGGACTGGTTCATGAACCACTTCCTGAACTGATTCATGAACCACTTGCTGAACCGCTTTCTGAACTGCTTCCTGAACCACTTGCTGAACTGCTTTCTGAACCGCTTCCTGGACTGCTTCATGAACCACTTCCTGAACTGATTCATGAACCACTTGCTGAACTGATTCATTAACCGCTTCCTGAGCCTGTTCCTGAGCCACTTCCTGAACCGCTTCCTGAACTGCTTCCTGAACCAATTCTGAACCACTTCATGAACCACTTCATGAATCACTTCATGAACCACTTCATGAACCACTTGCTGAACCGCTTCCTGAACTGCTTCCTAATATGATTCATGAACCACTTGCTGAACCGCTTTCTGAAGTGCTTCCTGAACCACTTGCTGAACTGCTTTCTGAACCGCTTCCTGGACTGCTTCATGAACCACTTTCTGAACCGCTTTCTTAACTGCTCCCTGAACCACTTGCTGAACTGCTTTCTGAACCGCTTCCTGGACTGCTTCATGAACCACTTCCTGAACTGATTCATGAACCACTTGCTGAACTGATTCATGAACCGCTTCCTGAGCCTGTTCCTGAGCCACTTCCTAAACCGCTTCCTGAACTACTTCATAAACCGCTTTCTGAACCACTTTCTGAACCGCTTCCTGAACCACATCCTGAACCGCTTCCTGAACCAATTCTGAACCACTTCATGAACCACTTCATGAATCACTTCATGAACCACTTCATGAACCACTTGCTGAACCGCTTCCTGAACCACATCCTGAACCGCTTCCTGAACCAATTCTGAACCACTTCATGAACCACTTCATGAACCACTTAATGAACCACTTGCTGAACCGCTTCCTGAACTGCTTCCTGATATGATTCATGAACCACTTGCTGAACCGCTTCCTGAACTGCTTCCTGAACCGCTTCCTGAACCACTTCCTGAACTACTTCATGAACCGCTTCTTGAACTGCTTCAGGAACCGCTTCCTGAACTGCTTCAGGAACCGCTTCCTGAACTGCTTCATGAACCGCTTCCTGAACTGCTTCATGAACCGCTTTCTGAACTGCTTCATGAACCGCTTCCTGAACTGCTTCATGAACCGCTTTCTGAACTGCTTCATGAACCGCTTCCTGAACCACTTCCTGAACTACTTCATGAACCGCTTCTTGAACTGCTTCAGGAACCGCTTCCTGAACTGCTTCATGAACCGCTTCCTGAACTGCTTCATGAACTGCTTCCTGAACCGCTTCCTGAACCACTTCCTGAACTACTTCATGAACCGCTGCCTGAACTGCTTCATGAACTACTTCATGAACCGCTTCTTGAACTGCTTCCTGAACCGCTTCCTGAACTGCTTCATGAACCGCTTCCTGAACTGCTTCATGAACTGCTTCCTGAACCGCTTCCTGAACCACTTCCTGAACTACTTCATGAACCGCTGCCTGAACTGCTTCATGAACTGCTTCATGAACCGCTGCCTGAACTGCTTCCTGAACCGCTTCATGAACAGCTTCCTGAACTACTTCATGAACCGCTTCCTGAACCGCTTCCTGAACCGCTTCCTGAACCACTTCCTTAAGTGGTCACCTGGTATCATGGTAGCGAGGCCTCTGACGTCATAAATTTTGGCCTCTCCTCTAAATGAATCACGCCCCGACACGCGCTTTGGGGAAACGCCACTTCTAGTACTCGACACATGCCTCGAAGCCTCGGCTCATCTCATGACCTCACTGCTGAACGCTATTTCTGACATTTTGAATAGAAAAAGCTTCCTGGATGGGAAGAGCAACGTCTTCAAACATGGAAACAAATTCCAGTGGATAGTTTTTATTAGTTGTTTTTAATGACTGACCAGGATGACTGAGAATCTTCACCAACAGATTCAAAAATAAATCAGATAAAAGCTTTTATGTTGCAGACAGAATCTATCTGCTTTATTTTGGAAAAAATATAATGAAGGAAAAGTCTGGTCAGCGAGGAATAATCATTGGATCAATATGTGGCGACACTTGATGGAAACTCAGATTTGGTGGAAGTTTAGTTTTAGTAAATTGCTCAACAACACCACCCTGGGAATTTCACCCAGAGAATATTAGCTCTTGGTTTCTGAACCGCTTCCTGGACTGCTTCATGAACCACTTCCTGAACTGATTCATGAACCACTTGCTGAACTGATTCATGAACCGCTTCCTGAGCCTGTTCCTGAGCCACTTCCTAAACCGCTTCCTGAACTACTTCATAAACCGCTTTCTGAACCACTTTCTGAACCGCTTCCTGAACCACATCCTGAACCGCTTCCTGAACCAATTCTGAACCACTTCATGAACCACTTCATGAATCACTTCATGAACCACTTCATGAACCACTTGCTGAACCGCTTCCTGAACCACATCCTGAACCGCTTCCTGAACCAATTCTGAACCACTTCATGAACCACTTCATGAATCACTTCATGAACCACTTAATGAACCACTTGCTGAACCGCTTCCTGAACTGCTTCCTGATATGATTCATGAACCACTTGCTGAACCGCTTCCTGAACTGCTTCCTGAACCGCTTCCTGAACCACTTCCTGAACTACTTCATGAACCGCTTCTTGAACTGCTTCAGGAACCGCTTCCTGAACTGCTTCAGGAACCGCTTCCTGAACTGCTTCATGAACCGCTTCCTGAACTGCTTCATGAACCGCTTTCTGAACTGCTTCATGAACCGCTTCCTGAACTGCTTCATGAACCGCTTTCTGAACTGCTTCATGAACCGCTTCCTGAACCACTTCCTGAACTACTTCATGAACCGCTTCTTGAACTGCTTCAGGAACCGCTTCCTGAACTGCTTCATGAACCGCTTCCTGAACTGCTTCATGAACTGCTTCCTGAACCGCTTCCTGAACCACTTCCTGAACTACTTCATGAACCGCTGCCTGAACTGCTTCATGAACTACTTCATGAACCGCTTCTTGAACTGCTTCCTGAACCGCTTCCTGAACTGCTTCATGAACCGCTTCCTGAACTGCTTCATGAACTGCTTCCTGAACCGCTTCCTGAACCACTTCCTGAACTACTTCATGAACCGCTGCCTGAACTGCTTCATGAACTGCTTCATGAACCGCTGCCTGAACTGCTTCCTGAACCGCTTCATGAACAGCTTCCTGAACTACTTCATGAACCGCTTCCTGAACCGCTTCCTGAACCGCTTCCTGAACCACTTCCTTAAGTGGTCACCTGGTATCATGGTAGCGAGGCCTCTGACGTCATAAATTTTGGCCTCTCCTCTAAATGAATCACGCCCCGACACGCGCTTTGGGGAAACGCCACTTCTAGTACTCGACACATGCCTCGAAGCCTCGGCTCATCTCATGACCTCACTGCTGAACGCTATTTCTGACATTTTGAATAGAAAAAGCTTCCTGGATGGGAAGAGCAACGTCTTCAAACATGGAAACAAATTCCAGTGGATAGTTTTTATTAGTTGTTTTTAATGACTGACCAGGATGACTGAGAATCTTCACCAACAGATTCAAAAATAAATCAGATAAAAGCTTTTATGTTGCAGACAGAATCTATCTGCTTTATTTTGGAAAAAATATAATGAAGGAAAAGTCTGGTCAGCGAGGAATAATCATTGGATCAATATGTGGCGACACTTGATGGAAACTCAGATTTGGTGGAAGTTTAGTTTTAGTAAATTGCTCAACAACACCACCCTGGGAATTTCACCCAGAGAATATTAGCTCTTGTTTAAGGCACACAGGTTCAGTTATGCATGGATTAAAACATCTGTGACGGTTTCAAAATTATAATAAAAAAACATTTATTAAATTCTTTTAAACATTTTCTTTTTAAAAAATTAAACAAAAGGAAATCAAAGAAAAATAGAAAAGCTGCAGCAGCTGGGGTTACCGGCCGTAGGGGGCGCTATGGGGACGACATCCACCAAACACAGCAAATAAAAAAAAACCTTTAACACCAGACGGTGTGAGACAACCTAAACTCAAGAATCACAGCACGCACACGAGGAAGACACCGTCACCACTCCAACACCGCCACCGGGCCTCAGCAACTGCAAATAAAAACAAAATCAGTAGCCAATATAACAATCATAAAAAGAACAATATCAGCCCAACTAAATAAGGAACAAAAGGGCTGTAAATAAGTAAAGAAATAAAAATCACACAATACAAGTTAAAACATTAAGAGCAGGCATGGCGCCACAGCTGGAGATGAAATGGGCGCGCCGATGCCACATCCCAAACACCGCTTCAATGAGGGCGGATAACGCCGCCGCAGCCCAAGTTTAGATAGATTTTACAGAAACCCGGGAAAGTAAAGTAGACGGAGCCGAGCAAAGCAGAACCGGTCCGGGAAACGAACGCAGACAGAGCAGCAATGGTTCAACTGTGGGGAAGCTATGAAAAAACTAGTCACCATTTTAAATAAAACTAGAAGAAACTGGAGCTTAGATGAGTGTTCATTTCTGACCTGTGTTGTGGGAAAAAAGTATTCAACTATTCATCCTAGTTAAATAAACTGAGATAGATGGATTTCACTCAGTCGGCACATTTATTCATGTCTTTGCAAAGAGAGAACAGTTCATCATACAGACCTAATGGCAGCATTCTGCCCTGTTCTGATCTGAGCAGCGTTCTTTCCTCCTTACTGACAATAATGGAAAGTAGTCAGAGTCAAAACTAATTACAGACACTTTGGTTAAACAGTAACATGTTATGAATAAACCTGAGAAAGAATCTGGTTTGTTATGGGAAGAAGCTCTGTCTGGTCTACAAACACCATCCTGCAGAGAAATGTGCTGCCTTCAAGGTGAAACAGGCTGAGTGAAAACTTTTATAGAGAGTAAATATGAATATTAATATATAATAGAAGAAAGATAAAAATTTTCCGCCAACAGTCCACCCTAACGATTATAAAAGGATGTTATCCTTGTGTAATCGATATTATAAAAAAAGGAAAATTTATGAATATAAAAAAACTAAGAAAATAAAATTGTGAATAAATGTAAAGAAAGTAAAAAAAATAAACTAAAATTAAAAATAATATCAAAAAATGCACAACTGCATTAAGCCAGTGGACAATGTTAAATGATTATAATAGATGGAAAAATTATGGAAAGGATTATGATAGCTAAAATATGTTGCCAATAAATAGAGCCCTGGAATCATATCTTAGTTGGCAAAAATATTTACTGTTTTTCCCCATGATGATACTTTTATGGTAAAATATCTATTTGCTGAAAATGTAAACTTTTAGTTCTTATCATTATCAGTTACCCTTTTTGTTTCCCCGGAAAGAGGAAAGTTCAAATCAGTCAAAACAATAGACCCCTTCATGTCTACAAACTGTAAGTCAAATTATCTTTTTTTTTTTATTCAAATTTTTATTGATTTCTTGCATATTGTCAAATAAAATACAAACATGAACAGTAATGAACAGAAAAAACAGAAAAAAAGGCTGGTGCACCCCCCACCCCTCCCATCAGGGTACAGCTGTACATATGCATGTTACAGTGATAATTCAAAAACTTATAGCATCTGGGAAAAAGTTAGTCCAGGAAAAACAAGAAGCTTTATCCAACCAAATTACACAGAAGCCGTAGTCCTTTTCACAGAGTCCCAGAAACTTTTCCATTCCATGTTCTTGTTCCCTTCTATGTTGTAGAGCATGGTTTCATAGGAAGCTGTGCTCGTCATTGATTTAATCCACTCATTTAGCTCGGGACGTTTTGTAGTCTTCCAATGTCTTAAGATGATCCTACAGGCTGTCACCAGACCGACCACCACAACTGTAAAAGCTCCTTTTGGGGTGACCTGTCTCCCATTCTTGAGTCTGATGGATCTCTGAACCAAGCCATGCTCCCAGAGTTTCCAAGACTTTAGTCCAAAACGGTGAAACCACAGAGCAGTCCCAAAAACAATGCAGATATGTGCCCACCTCTTTCTTACATTTCCAACACATATTGTCTGACATTATTTTCATTGCATGTAGCCTAGTAGGCGTATGATAATACCTGTGTAGAACCTTATACTGTAGAAATTTACTTCTGGCCTCCTTCACATATTTACCACTGTCTGACAAAACACTCAACCATTTTTCTTTTGTATACTCTATTCCCAGATCTTTCTGCCATAAAAGTTTGATATTTGACGATTCACCACTTAAATTATAACTTATCAGCTTATAAAATTGTGAGGTAGTGTGACGGTCACGCGGCAACCTAATATAGTTCAATATCTCATTTCCTGCAATCTTTTTAAACTTTGAAGTAACACAGTGTCTCATCTGTAGATATTTCCAAAAATTTGCTCTACCTTCCAAATTAAATGTATGAGTAAGTTTGTTAAAGGTCATGAATTTCCCGTCTTTATACCAATCACCAATGGTGCATAGACTGTGTGAATGCCACTGCCTCCAAAACACAGGTGTTTGACCAATACATATAGCAGGATTATTCCAGAGAGACGCATATTCCTCTAGTTGATGTGGAAGCTTTAACAATTTATGTATCTTTGACCAAACTTTACATGAATGAACGTAAACTGGGTTTGTTGTGTCGTTGCTTTGAGATAATTTGTGTTTTGGGTCAAACGGCGAGCAAATATCCCGTTCTCACCTTCCCAATGCGTAACTAATTTAGCCATCTCAAATGACAAACAGTAGAGCTTAGGATCTGGAAGTCCTAGACCACCCTTATCCTTAGGGGCATACAATTTTTCTACTTTTATTCTCGCTCTTTTACCTCCCCACAAAAATTGTTTAAATTGAAAATTAAAAATATCGGGTGGGATTGTAATAGGAAGCATCATAAGCACATAGTTAAACTGAGGGGCAGTAATCATTTTTATGATATTAATCTTACCCCATAACGTCAGCTTTATCTTCTCCCATTTTTCAAAGCTTGTTTTAATTTTTGAAAGAACCGGATTAAAATTGAGTGACGGTAACATTTCTAAATCCCTACTGAGTCTAATCCCAGGATACTTCATGCCTTCAGGTGTCCAGTTGAATTTAAAATCTTTGACCATGTGCGAGTTACATAAAGAGGATCATGGCATGGCTTCAGATTTAGCCCAATTTATTGAGTACCCTGAGACCTTTGAATACGTCTGTATGGTGTCCATTAGGTGCGGTAAGGATTTAAGTGGATGAGTTATAAGTGATAAAATATCATCCGCATATAAAAGCAGTTTGTGTTCTTGTTGTCCCCACAATATCCCTATGATGTCTTTATTGGTCCCAATGCTCACTGCCAGAGTTTCAATAAACATAATGAATAGCAAAGGGCTAAGAGAGCAACCCTGACGGGTCCCACGTGATAAATTAAAAAAGGATGAGATAGTGCCATTTGTTAGGACTGCAGCCTTTGGTTCCTTATACAGTGTTCGGACCCACTTAGTAAAAAAAGGTCCAAATCCAACGTCTGAGAGAGCTGAGAAGAGAAAACTCCATTCCACTTTATCAAACGCCTTCTCCGCATCTAAGGAGACGGATCCTCCTTTGACTGGCTTAGCCACATCAGGTTTCCTAATGTTATCAGAGGAGGAGCGGTTTTTCATAAAGCCAGTCTGATTCTGATGGACGATGCTAGGGAGGACTGCCTGTTTTTTCCCCTCCCTCATAGAATGAAGTTTTTAACCTGAATAAAGAATATTCCACTTTTTTGTTATAAATGTCGTTTAACTGAAACTTGAGCTCACAAGTATCCCCATAAAGTAAGTGATCATAACACCTAGCCAAATTGTTTTCTTTAAGTTTAATTTCTCTTTCCAATTCTTGAATTTTACGCGAGCTTTCTTTTTTCCGCCATGAGGTATATGCTATAAGTTTACCCCTCAGGAATGTTTTAGAGGCCTCCCAGACAGTCTGAACATGCTCTGTACTGCCAATATTTATTTCTAAAAAGTATCTCAGGTCCTGTCCCAGCTGTCCTTTAAAGGATTTGTCTTGTAAGATTGAAACATTCATTCTCCATCTCGAGCCTCTTATATTCCCCAGTCCTAATCTTATACGTCATTCCGTAGCTGCGTGGTCAGTAAGTGCAATAGTTTTAATATCACAGCTTCGCACACTATTTACGATGAGTTTTGAAATTAAAAACATATCGATCCTAGAATAGGATTTATGACAATTAGAATAAAATGTGTACTCTCTTTTAGACGGATTAATTGACCTCCAAACATCCACTAGTCCTGCACCTTCCTTTAACATATGAACTGCATCTCTTCCTTTAGAGCTAGATGAACCTTTGAATGTACTTTTATCAAGAACAGGATCCATAACTTCATTAAAATCCCCTCTAATATCATTTGTCCTTCCATATTGCCTAGTACACTATTTATATTGTGAAAAAAATGAGGGTCTTCCTTATTGGGTGTATATATGTTGCAAAGTATAACCTTTACTCCTATCATTGCTTCAATGCAAACCATTCTTCTTTCTGTGTCTTTAACTTCTTTTATTAGTGAAAACTGAACAGTCTTTTTAATAAGAATAATTACACCATTGTGAGAGCTATGAAAGATATGTCCTACCCAGCCTGCTTTAAACTTGGACCTTTATTTAAATGAGTTTCTTGGAGAAATATGATGTCGGCTTGATTTGTCTTTAAATAAGCCAGTATTTTGCGCTTTTTGGTTGGATTTCTACATCCATTAATATTCCAAGATGTTAATTTTATATATTTCCCAGTCATTAAAAGTTATAGGTTGATACACGTTTTAAACCTGCAACAAAACATTTTTAACCGATCATTTCTTTGTCTGCTCCCCCTGATAGCCAGCCCGCTCTGAGTGCACCCAGCCAAAAAGAAAACTATTTACATGAGCAATGAACTTTCCCATCATGTAAACGAAGAAGGAAAAACTATATGAAAAATAAAAACAACTTAAATCCTACTCTACTGCCGCCGTCTACTGTAGCTGAGGAAAAAAAATAAAAGATAACTAAGAGGGGGGAAAAAAGAAACCTTATCAGGTCCGTGGAGCTCTGCTCCTGATGACAGGCGGCGGGGCCCGCCCCCCGACAGTCAGACAGCATCTTCTACCGGGCTCTTAGGAGTTACATCAGTCGGTTGAATTTGGGGTGTCCTCCCCCTGCTCGTCCTCCCCCTGCTCGTCCTCCCCCTGCTCGTCCTCCCCCTGCTCGTCCTCCCCCTGCTCGTCCTCCCCTGCTCGTCCTCCCCCTGCTCGTCCTCCCCTGCTCGTCCTCCCCCTGCTCGTC
>NW_024038406.1:0-40590 GCF_016077235.1 Cyprinodon tularosa | reverse complement strand
TGTAGGTAGAAATTAAATTATATGGTGAGACATATATATATGGATCTCTTAATTAGCTTCTTTATTTTTTCACCTTCTTTTGTAAACAGTTTTGTTTGTTACTTGAATCAACTGTTTAATTGAGGTCTTTTGTAGGGTTTCGTTTTCCCTAGAGATGTCCATTGAATGCAAACTCATAGCCATGTCTCGATGTGTAGAACACTACACAGTACCTTTAATTTGGTTCTAAAAACAGCAGATTGTTTACTAGTTTGTCTACTAGTAATTACTTCAGTTTTTATTTTAATATGCTGATCATAAAGCAATGTTTACACTGTGATATGTCATTGGCTGATCTTTAATAAATGTTTTAACTAGTGTGTCAGACTCATTTTGAATTGACATTAGCTTGGCACAACGTTAAGTAGCTTCTGATGTAGTTAAGCTACTGTTAACACATTAGTGTAACTTAGCTTGCTATAATTCTTTAGGTGGTAGCTTTGGTGTAGTGAAGCTTAATTTATTGTTGAGTAACTGATAGCTTAGCTCACTACACTGGACAAGTAGCTTGCCCAACACTGCCTCTATGATAAAGATGCATAACTCGCACTCACTCACAGACAGGAACCGCTTTGCTTGTTTTGAAATAAATTTGACTTCACTTGCAGCGTTATTTTCTCCTATTACAGCTGTTCATGTTATCTTTCCACCTAGGTTGAGGCCTTATGTGTTTAACTATTAAATCATTTGTCTAAAGATGCTAAATTAATTGATTATTAAGAAAGCCAGAACATCTACAGTTGCACAAGTACTGAAGGAAGATGTTAATTTATCCACATTCAACACTTTTGTTAAACAGATTCCCATGAAAACCGTTTTGACATGTTCTATCCCTTTGCCACTACCACATTTGCCAGCAAGCAGAACAGCTTTCCCATACATTTAACCTAAATAGGTTTAGCAGCCCTGCTTGGTCACAGAGGTATTAAAAAAAAGGAGGTATGAAAAAATCTACTAAGCGGTGGGTGACATATTCTTAATAGGTCAATCATCTTTCTTAAATGATCCTATGGATGATGTGTAATTAGGTTGACAGTTAGCTGGGACCATTGAATTGGTCTCTAAACATGAAAGGAAACATCTATTAAGGAAGGGTGTACATGCTTCTGAAGATAACACATGGAATTAAGACAGAGTGTTCCTGCTGATTCAAAAGGATAAATAAAACATGTTATCAAGCTTCATTTTGAACCCCCATTTTTAGATTTTTCACTGGAGAACATCTTACAAAACATAGCAAATGGTTTTCATTCGCCGTTTGATGGATTTTTTTACTTTTAACCTATTTTTTTTGCCCTGCTTGTTTAGTTTAATTTTTCTTTACATATTTTGTCTGTATAATACAACTGATTATATCTTCTATCACTTTGGCACACCAAGTTGTTGTCGGGTAATGCACTAGAAAAAGCTCTTAGCAATTATTAGCACCCTTGAACAAGACGTGTGAAGGTTTGAAATAAAGTGGAGGAACTGACCTGTTGTGAACTAAAGATTCACTCTATGACTCAGATCTCTATTCATAAGCTTAGCAATATTCTCCTTCATAGAGCATGAAACGGGCCTTGAAAGTCAGCCCGAAACCGACCCGAGTCCGAAAGAACCAGGCCCGGCCCGTTATGATTGACAGCTTCGTAGAGCCCGACCCGTTTGCAACCCGACATTTTTCAATTGTGCGCATTAAGGGCTAATCTCCGTTTCACTTCTGTAACATCCATTTTGCATTCATCGCGTATAGATCGAACGTTATCACATGATCATTTATTTGCCGCACATATAACGGTTTAAAGCCCGAGCCCGGCCCGGCCCGAATGAAATAATAAAAAGTACAGCCCGAACCCGGCAGGACCTCTCGGGTCCCGTCGGGTTCGGGCTAATATTCCCTGCTCTACTCCTTCAGTCCAGGTTATTGCACTCGGTGCAAATTGTTTTCTATTCAAAGTTTTACTTTGAATAGATATATGGATAACCGTTGTCATAGCTTTTTAAACAATAAAGGGAAAAAAAACTAGAGGATTACAATTTACAACAATTTTAGAGAAATTCTGAATATTTCGGGGCATAATCAAACATATTGCTTCTCACAGGAAAAAATAATAATTAATAATAATAATAATTTCAGAAAGTGTATATACCCTAAACATGCCACCAAATTAGTTTCAAAATGGCTTAAGCTCACCAAATTAAATGTTTAACAGGACCATTACAAAGCCATAATCTCTGCCACATTTGCAGGCACAGTTGAAGAGCTGCGTCCATGGGGCGGCCCAGAGATCAGACTTTGTTCCACCAGTTCTGCCAGAAATAGCAGCCAAAAATGCCAGCAAACTATTAAAAATAACTTGTGTAAAGATAGGCAGCATGTCTGAGGTAAGCCATGTGGCTTATAGAATATAGAGACGGACTAATTGAGGTCTGGATTCAGCAACCTACTAGTTACAGTACAATAAGAGAGTAAGAAACATTGGTTATGTTAATCAAATGTGATCAAAATGACGGAGTAAGACAGTGTAAATGGGACAAATGTATGAAAAACACAGAAGATTGATTGGGGTTGCATAAACTACTGCTTCCACTGAAGTTTGTAAACAAAGTAATCAAGGAATCAAACAGATGCTTTTTTTTTCATTACAAATGCCAGAATGCAAAAGTTGCTCAATCCAATATGCAAAACGATGCATCATATCATCACCTTGTTTAAAGTTGTATTTATTTACTAATAAAAAAAGACAGTTAATATAGTTTAGATTTTTAAGTCAGTAGACTAAAATCAGCTCAGTTTAACCTGTGAAAACTAAACTTACAGTAGTTGCATAACACTCGACACGGGCGGGTTAGAAGGAACATAACAGAGAGCTGTTTTCATGTATTACCTACCTTACATATAAAGATATCATAGATTTAACTGAAAAGTATGTTTACATTACTTTGCCATTTGTAGGATTGGCTAAGAATAATAGGACTCTGCCTCACAATATTGATATTTTTAGGGAAACCCGAAATTTACAAGTTCTAGTTAAGTGAGCTAATGCCTACATCATCATTCATAACAAATAAAAAACATGCTTTCCTTCCCATTATAGGACTGGTTAAAGGTTGTTTAATCATGGAAGTATACATTTAATGAAATTAAAGCAAATTTAGACCTTTACTGCAATTGAGCAAATTTATATAGTTAAATGTTAAGAAGATTAAATTTTCAAAGCTTCCCATAATGGCCAAATTTTAGAGTAATCTAAAGGTTTTTACATATTACTATAGGGTTGCCAATACGTAAGTACAATTCTGTTCTCATGTGCTGGTGAAGGTTCTCAGTCATCCAGGTCATAGTCATTCCAAAAAAGAAAATTAAAAACAGAATGAACATAATGTTCATTCTGAACAGACTCAAAAAGCTTCCTGCATGGGAAGCGAATTGCTTCAAACTTGGAAACAAAGTCCAGTGGATTTTCTTTTATTTTCTTTTTTGGAATGTCCTCATTATGACACTTTTATTTTGTTAACTACAAGGGACCAGTAGAATTTGTTAAGGTTTGGTCATTGAGTATGAAGCTTATTCAGTTTTGCTGGATTAGCAGTATATCATTAGGACTGGCAAGAAAAAAACTCAGTTTTTGTGGCTGTAGTTTACTGAATACCTGCCTGTTGTTCATATATTATGAATCACGGTCTTTTAAAATATGAAACAGTTGTGGTAACAGTATTTTAATTTTGAAGCTATAAAGCAATAATCTAGTTTAAAATGATGTAAGCTGTGTGATAAAGAATTTCTATGAATGTGTTTTACACTCAGACTCCAGCAGCAATTTCCAATACAATAAAAATATGTATATCCTTTAGAGGAACTCCTGCAGGTACCACCACAGTAAGAAATATATAATGCTTTAAAGGCACATGGTGGCATTGCTGGCTTTACGCCCAATCTTCTTCCTGTCTGTGGGATGAGGTTTACTAAAAGCTGTGAACTAAGATGAAACCAACCATTTCACACTATTTTCCAACATCCCTAACCCAATGACCCCCCAAACAGCTTTCAACAACTTTATTGGTCGTCTTGACCACATTTAAAGCCCTGCACACCCACAGCCACCTCTTCATCATGTTGTTTTTCTCAATCCAAGCCTGCAGACCACACAACATTTGCGTCACTGACAATGAGGAGGCTGCGCACACATGAGAAGAAACATCCAGATTCTTGCTGCAACATTTCTCCCATGATGAAGCCACTTACCCCGACAATACTATTCTGGCTTAACATCAGAGTGGAAACTTCGAGAAAATTAACTCATGAAAACTTTAAGCTGTAATAGTGCTGGCATAACTCCTGTATTTCTCAAATAGCAGAACCAAAGTGGGATGTGGGCATTTGCATAACTCTAAATACTGTGTAGCAAATGTTACAATAAACAGTAAAAGTTTCCTCATATTTGAATTGGCAAGGTTTTAATGTTAAAATATAAACCAACAGTGGGAGGAATCCACTGCAATTAAACTTTAGAAAACTTGCCAAATATGGAAAAACAGCTGTTTAGGTTTAAAATGTGTCTCTGGCTATAATTGACATATTGGTGATCTAATATTTCTTTATAGACACAGTGAAAGGTACGTATTTCATCAAAATAAAAGTCATAGCAGTAACATTTGTTATTCAGATGGACCATCAAACCCCAAACCTCACTTTGTATGACTAAAATGACTAAAATATGATAAAATTTTTGCATGTAAAATGTTTTGCATGATTTGCATATAGTAACATTAATTTCAATATTTTTTTATGTTTTGGACCAGTAAAGAGAGTATGAATAGACAGTTAAATACTTTATTTTCCAGGAAATTATCATTACGATAGAGTTACCACTGCATGGAGCTAGAGCGGTCTCAATTTTCACAAATACACATATGTGATTCACACATGCACAGGACAAGATCCACACATGCATAGCACAAATCACACAAGCACAAAAAAAAAAATCCACAACCACACAGTACAAGATCTACACATGTACAGAACGATTTACACACGCACAAAGAATCCATGCACACACAATCAACATCCACACATGCACAGCATGATTCACGCAAACACACAAGATCCACACATGCAGAGAACAAGATTTACCAACTTCCAACTTCCTTGGAGCTCGAAGAGAGCATGCGCTATATTATTACATAGGAGAAAAACATGTGGTCATTAACACATAATTGGATATGACACCATTAAATCATACCATCAGCATCAATCGTACAAATTTCTGCCCAAACATAATTTTTTTGTTGTGGGTCTTTGTAATAGGAATAATCATATACAATTGGTTTGTTCTCTACTTCCAAACTCAGCATCTCTTCATACATGCCTGCGATAAAAAGTTTCTTTTGAAGTTATGAGATGCGCTCTTGAAACTTGTTGTGACTGGATTTGATTAAACCTTTAAGCCTCTCAGTATAAAATAAATATTTTGATTGAGATGAGAAATCTGCTTCCTGGTATGTTGAAGTACCAATAATTTACATCCAATAATTTAATTAAACTGTCTTAATTTTTGGGAATATATCAGAATTATCCTCTTAATTTGTGATTACCAATCTGTCGTAACATTATTTTAATTTGACAAAGCAAATCTCCTGGAATTTTTTTTTTCCTGTTTGATGTAATTGCAATAGAAGATCTCGACCTGGCCGGACCGCAGCGAAGCAAAAAATACCTCGCCTCCGTATTTTTGCCGTGAAGGACAGAGAAGACATAGTGGGACGGTGATGTGTGGAGGAGTAGCGGTGAATATGGAACAGTTCTCATAGATTCAAATTATTTCACAAGTGCTCCGTACGCGAGCGTGGTGGAGTGGAGGGGTGACGGAGGATGTGGGATCTAGGGGTTAGTCATACCATGTGGAATAGTTTCTTAAGATCGGCTTATATACTGTAAGGGAGCTTTGTAATTGGTGGCAAACCATTCCCTATTTGAAAGAATGCAGTGAAGACCACTGGTACTTTTTAATTTAATTTATAATTGTTTATGGACCAGAAATACTTTGGTGAATCTTGTGCTGTGCACGTGTGGATCTTGTGAGTTTGTGTGAATCATTCTGTGCATGTGTGGATCTTGTCCTGTGTGTGTGTGGATTTTCCTGTGCTTGCGTGAATTGTTCTGTGCGTGTGTACTGAAAAGTATCATTTACATTGCCAGTCTAATTTTTATTGTAATATTTTTGCAAAGGAAAATGATCAGAATGTGATAAAGTTAAATATACATTAAGTTTACTTTACATTTACATCCTATCAAAAATAATAACAGCTGTACACATGTATAGAAAATAGGTTTAGGATTGTGAAAATAGATTCCTAATAGGTTTCACTATAACTTTATTAAAGGACAGATTTTTTTTATGTTGGCCCTGAGAATTAATTTTTCATTAATCAGTAGCCTATGTGTAATGACAAAATATGTATTATTTATGTGGCAGCTTCAGGCTGCTCAGGAGAATGATCAAGATTTATAGATGTGTTTAATGGTTGCAAATTATCTGAATATAAAAAAATCAAGCTTAACTTATTAATATCAGCTCAAATTTTGATACAGGCCGCTGGTGGATCATCTTTTTACATGATGATGCAGGGAGAAGGACAGTTATTTCATGTAAATATCCTGCTGAACATCTACTACTGTTAAGCTGATGTTAACCCTCTGAGGACTACAGCATTTCCTGTTGCCTGGTCTGGCTGGTAAATGTAAACTCTCAGCGCTGTGTGCCTGTGTTATTTACAGACACACAATAGGCTCAATAAATGCTGGATTTTTCCTGCTTTATTTTCTCTTTAAAACTAAAAATGAAGCAAAAAAATTATGAAAAAACTTGCAGTAATGTTCCGTTTCAGACAGCACCCAGCTGGGCAGCAGCATTAATATGATTCTCCTCCGACATTGAGGGAGAACAACTAAGTAATTGTATCCAGCAGATAGCTATTTTATTTCACTTAACAGGTTAATAATCTATTGTTAAATTGAACTATTAAGTTAAAAAACCTTTCTGGAAAAAAACAAACAAAAAAAAAAACAAGAGGAGGTGAGAAACCCTCTTTCTTTTTACTTTCCGTTCCTTTTTGAAACCCAAATTTTGGGGCGCTGCATTTTTCAGTCGTGGACGTTTTTACCACACTGCTGCTTATTTAAACATTTTCTTGTTAATTTGTTTCTTTAGTTATCACTTTTACAAATTCCGTGCATGTGGCATTTATTCCCCAGTACAAGCAAACTGTGACTGACAGGGAAACCTGATGCGATGCAGCCATTACCAGAGGACGTAACAATTTATCACAATTTCACGGTAGGGGGGGTGTCAATATATTTATTCTTTGTTTCACTGTTTACTGCTGAAATATGAGGGAGAACATGAAGATTATTTTCCTGCAGGATTTTCTTTTTATTTTTGAAAAATATAGTGGGACTAATCTTTTCTTCTTCTTTTGCTCCCCCACCCAACCCGACCCCCTGCAATGGCAGACTTGTCCTCTGATTCCTCCTCATCGTAGGACTATTGATCATCTGGATTAACAATAACATTGTCTTCTGATTCTGAACGATCCTCTATCTCAGAAACCTGTTCCTCTACATCACAATCCCCATTCAGCTCATTTTTGGTGAGTTTGTCATACAGATGACATTAAAGCGGTGACAAGGACTAATGTGAGACAGTTCCCACCCTTAACACATCTGGGTCTGCGTCTCAGAGGCAAATAAAAAAAAGTAAAGTACATCAAAGGGCCATTTTTATTTTAGATCTGAACAGCTACTTACCCACATTAAATCAAAATGACCCGCAATCATCTTTGTATACATACTCTGCACATACAGTCCACTACATATCAAGGTCACCAGATTTTACAAACAAGCTCATGACCCCAGATGAGGAAAAGTCACCAAATTTCATGAAGAAAAAAAAGGATAAGCAGCACTTTGATCAACACAAAAAGTGAAATATCGATAACAATAATATAAGGGTTAACTGTTTGTTTTGCTTAACAAACAATAGTTTGTTTTTGAGTGGAAGCCAGAACTTATAGAATGGTCTTGTTTCTGTATGAGGAATACTGTAGTTTGTAGGACACTTACTAAATACATATATTGATCCATTTTAGAATTTACCTGTGTTACAAATCATTGTTAAAATGTTAGCTTTGGTTCACAGAAAGGCAGTAATCAAAACCATAAGTGATTTGCTTTTGCATGGCTCACAGCAACTTCCTTTACATTTTAAAGCCCTCTTAGGTACAGGATAAAGGGGCCAAAACTGACCAATAGCTCAGTTGTTGGTTCTAAGAAAAACTGGCCTTAAACAGCTTGTAACCTCAACCTCCATAGATTTACCAATACCATGTTTACCAATAAGTACTGAATAACCCAAAAATTAAAACTGTTAAAAAAAAATTTAACTATGATCTTATCTAAATATAGAAAAAGCCAGAAGTGACATGTAAAACAATGCTGAACACATGGAAGGATGTATGGTCAATAATTTAGCAAACCATAATGAAGTCTTCATCCATTTTACCATGTTTCTAAATGAGCCTTCTGTGACTTTCTGTGTCTTCTACAACAAAATCCTTATATTTTTCCCTGAGAACAAAACTAGTCCTTTGCTTTTATAGCCAGCAAGTGACGTCAACGTTTCTTGGGAGACCTGCATATCTGCAGTTCAAACCATTTTAATATTATCTGCAATTTTTATTTTTTGAATATAATGCCCACAGCTATCTGCATTATCATATACTACTACTTGGGGATTTGTTTTAAACAGATTAGTGAGGACACACAGCAAGAGACACAATCTAATTGTGTGGTCTTATCCAGCAATATACTCTATTTCTACAGCTAATAATAACTCATGAAGACACTGAATTAATATGCAAAATTGTCACAGTCAAAGCCAAGTGAAAAATATGACAGAAGCTATTTAAAAAAGTTGTACAAGAATTGATATACTGCAAATAGAAGTGGACAGATGAAAACATTATTATAGCCTTTAACACTGTCCCTTTTTAATTACATTTTTTTTCTTCCTTCTTTTAGTTTCTTGAAAGTGGCTTATGCCGGCAAAGGTTGTGTAAGCCAATTAATTATACATTTTCCCTAACATTCTCAAATATAGAATATAAGGATGCACTGGTATAGTTGCAGTTATCATTTTGGGGTCAATACCACATGTGGGAGCAGCAGCAGGAAAAACTCAAGCAAGGTGGGAAATTGGGCAGTGGAGAGTGGTGGCGGTGTGGAGCAAGAAAAAAAAAAAAAGAGGTTTTAGTGGACAGCGGCCCCTGTGGAGGCAGACGCAAGAGAAGCTATGGGTTGAGAGATGTGGCAATAAGAGCAGCAATGGTAGCAGCAGTAGCTGGACACCGTTATAAAGGAACTATGTCAATGGTTTGGGGGTGTTTCGAAGTGAGTGAATGTGACAGAAGAACTAGTCCCCGTTTGTTAACAAGGAAATAACCCATTTAGCTTAGCCAGGCTATTGTCTATATGGAGAGTTCTGCTGGTTCAGATATACAATCTAAAGCAAGATGAAAGAAGATCGCAAGCTATGTACAAAGTAGGGGTGGAACGGTTCACCAAATCCACGGTTCGGTTCGGTTCACGGTTTCGTGGTCACGGTTTTCGGTTCGGTTCGGTATACATTGATTGTTACCCGAAATGAAAAAATCCCCAAAAATTAATGAATTGTAATTATTTTTAATGATCTGTCGAAACCCTGGATCATTTCCGCATGTTTTGCTGCTTTGAATTTAATCATCTCGCGCATGCCCTCTATAAAGTAGTGCTGGCGCGTCTTCCAACTCCTGTTCTTTCCCACTCGCCATACCCATACAATTCTCCACAACAACTGATTTTTTTTTTGCTACACCCGGCTACGCTGCTTCGCTTCTTCTTCTTCTTGTTTACTACTGGTGGTTGGCTTTGGTCGCCGTACCGCCACCTTCTGCTCTGGAGTGTACACACGTCGCCAATGAGAAAAAGGAGCAGTGCATGAACCGAACGAAACACGCGCGAACCGAGAAAGTTGAACCGAACGGTTCGGACGGTTTTCATAAACCGTTCCATACCTAGTACAAAGTTGTCAAGAGATGTAAAAAATTGTCTCAGCTTAACAGGATTCAAGCTAAAAGTCTTCCTTTGTCTTTAAAAAACATTTTAGATAACATATTTTAAAAAAGTTATCATTATGAATAACCTTTTATTTCTTATTTGTATCAATACTTGGTATGGGTACGTACTAAAATGTTGAGTTGAAAAAAAATTGTGCATCCCTAAAAGAATACCTGTTGTAAATTCACATAAATGATAAAAAAAAAGTTCAACCCAAATAGCTGGGAACAACAGAAATAAATATTTTCCTACTTAAAATGCAATCTATGGCAGAATTTCTTCTTAAAATTTGTTATCACTCCCTGAAGCACATGCAGGGCTGTAAACTTGCAAGCTTGCTAGAAATGTCTTCAGTGGATGAATGCAATATATGTATATATTTTTTTTTTACATGTGCCATATTAAATTTTAACCTAATGCGGTCACTAATGTTGATATGTGTTCCTCGGATAATCTTGAAATAGATTAAAAGATAAAAACTCACGCAAGTTGTGCCAAACCTTCTCAACAGAATTACAATTTAGTCCTGAACTAAATATTTTATACTATCATGCTAAATGCAGGAGCTGACAACATGTTTAATTTCTCATTAGTGGTAAGTTAATGACCAATATCAATTATCAGCTAATTAAAGCCCCTACTCTGCATCATCAGTCAGAAGCAGGGCATAACATAAGAAAGTATAAAAAGCTGTCTACTTATTCTATTTGCAAGAGAACTATACAAGCAATAATGTGATTTTTCTGTCTTATATATTAGTATTTCCATATTACAATTGCAGAACAGTGATGGTGTGGAATCCCTGGAGGCAAAATAATTTCTCATTTTTACATTTAATTTGCCGGATGACTGGGATGTCGGATTGGTCAAAAAACCCAAAGTGATGCATGAGCCTTTGATGAGTCATGTTGCACGTGCGTATCAGTCTATGAGACTCTATGTTCTAAACAAATATGAGACCTCTATGGGCAGGCAATTGCAACAACAGTTAGTGATTTAAGGGTTTACAAACAAGTTATTCTGCCTACTGTTTCTATATTAATAATTTCATCACATGTCTAACATTTCTTTTTTAATAGCATGGCCAAATAAGTAAGCATGCAAGATATATCTGGGATTGGCAAAAACAAAATATTTAAGCTTGATCAGCTTTCTATATTAAAGTAATGGTTTTAGTCACAAGTTTGTTATTTATTTTTTGCAAAACCTTTGTGTCCTATTTGTCAACCATAACCATGGTAATATGACACATTTTATTTGAACAAATCAATACAACCTCTATTATGTGTACTAGGCCTTTAATTGAGTTTTAAGAGTACTTCGCTAATCGCTATTATTCCTTGATATAGCGGACTAGGAATGTGTGTTGGTATTTGGCAGATGCCCGTTCTTAAAGGTATTGTGGAGGATTTTTTAAAAGAACCGCCCTCTCCACTTGTTAAAAATGTGCTATTCTCATAGCTCATACAAGCTTACTGTGTGTTTATATATATATATATATATATATATATATATAGCAGGGACTGTATAGTGGACTTTATAGCAAACTCATTTAACTTACTGTTCGGACTGATGATCTGCTTTTTGTTCCGTTGGTCATGTACAACCTCCTCCACTGTGCAGTGCCTGCGCTATCTTTGTTATTAGTCGCTGCTGTCGGGTAGTGACAGCCTATGGCAGGGGTCTGCAACCTTTCATATCCAAAGAGCCGTTTTGCCCAGAGTCCGACCAAGTAAAAGTTGTTTAGAGCCGCAAAATATACCATGACTTTTTCTAGAAAACCTTTTATCTTGTATAGGAAATTAGTTGTTGTCATGTCAATCAATCAACAATTCATGTATTTTTAATGTTAAAACATATAATTTTCAAGCTAATTCATAGAAAAATGTCTCTTAAAACATATTTCTGGTTCTTTTAATCTCATTCTTTTCCATCTTATAAAAAACGCTAAAGCTATTAATACCGGTATATATTATAGTAAATTATTTAGCTCTTTATATACATTTTAGCTACCATTAAGAGCCGCTGGAGAGGCTCCAAAGAGCCATATGTGGCTCTGGAGCCACAGGTTGCAGACCCCTGGCCTATGGCTACAGCGGGCTGCTTTGACAACAAATCCTATAGTATATCTGCATAGTACATTTTATGAGGCCTTTCTTTTCTTCTCATAAACTTCGTAGACACTTTTTCGGCCATTTTCAAAGAACGGCGGTGAGAAAGGTGAGCTTTAATGACTGTTTGAATCAAGAGCTCACCACACATATGCGGCTGAAAGAGCGCATGTGCAGAAAACGATATTTAAAAGTGTGAGCACGAAGGAAGGTCTTATGTAAACATATCACCAGAATGATTTACAATTAGGAGGACCACTTATTTAGATGACCCACCTGGAAATGAAAGGTTGTCCTCTATGCCTTTAATTTACCAAGATCATTACTGATGTTAAAAATGCGTGACTACATTGTTGTCCCTGGCAAAGATTAAATCATATAACTTTTTCAGTATTAAGTTAGGATTTATTTCCTTGTGTATATATATATATATATATATATATATATATACACACACTTTTTATTTAACGTTTCTCAAACTCTGGAATATCAATACACTTAGTTTAATAAACAATTAAGAAACTTCTTTATGAGGATGTCATGAATTTAAAAGATTGTGATAATTGAAGACTCAGCTAAGGATGTTAAGGAAACACTCAAACCACCCTGCTGACAAAAAGGAAAACTATTGAAAAAACAATAAGCATGTCTTAAGAAGAATTGTAGACCCCCGATCCACATTTATTATTGTAAATCCAGATAGCCCATTCATAAATGACTAAACAGATAAAATATCTGTATACTGTATTCCTGCAAGATAGATATTAGAGTGCAGTGTGTCTAACATCAATTAATGTGCAGTGTTTCTGCAAATAAATGATCTAAAAAAATATGTTTCGATTAATTCTTAGATGGAGTGGTATATCCTTCCACTTTTTTATACCCATTTAGCATTGACCAAATTCCATCCCAAAATGGATGGAATTTGTTCTTTGTAAAGGTTTAAATAAACATATATGATAAAGTTTAGTTTATTCATTTTATAGTTCCCTAAGGAGTAAAAAAAGGACATATTTGTCTTAGTTATAATTGTTTGGCCAAAAATTGCTAGAAAGACTAAGAAGGAAAAATAAATTGTGTTAGATTATCCGATAGAAAGCCTATTGTAAATTGCTTATATTGTTATATTTATCATGGCTGTGTAATAAATATTGACAAGTGGCTAGAACACCACACTTGCTTAATCTCTTTTATGGTGCTGGTGATTGCCCTCAAACGTCCAATTTGAAGAAAAAAAATCAATCCCAGCAAATGCTCCTCACCATCGCATTGACTGATTTATTAAAACAGACAGCATTTTTGGTACTGAAGAAAAAGCTTTTTAGGATTGAAAACATCATCCTTTTTAGTAAATCAAATTAGGGGTGAAAAGTGTGTGCGGGAATTGCTTTTTTTTTCTCCCATTAAATTGTGTAGCAGATATTGCAAACCTTTATCACTCTGTGATCAATCCTAAAGTGATTTAATCTCAGGGTTTAAGAGCACAAATTGTTGACAGCTAGAGGAGAAATCAAAACTTATTGCTGCAATGCTAAAAAATCTTCATGGGAAAACAAGTGTGGACAGAACCCTTTTTAACACTTCTTTAAGTTGACAGATCCATCTAAAATCATGTGTTTTTAATCAAACCACACCACAAATTAGGCATATAATGATATTTGTAGAGATTTTATACTGTCATGTTAGCAAAAACCCGTGAACACTAAATTAGATAAGCCTTTTTAAAGTGAAACTTACTGGAATCAAACTTATCCAATTTGGATTTTAAATTGTCATTTGCAATTCTCCTTTACCTTTTACTTTATTGAGATTCCAATCAGTTAGGAAAAAAACGTTCCTATGTTTAACAAGTGCACCTCATTTCCTCTGGTTAATCCTATCCCCACCTCCTTCTCATATCCATTGGCACTAAATTTATTTACAAATAAATAATAATTTCTCAGCAACTTATCAAGCTCCTTAGAGTTGTGTAAGCAGTTCTCTGTAGCACTTTTTCAGTATGCAAAATTTGATTATGTTTGTAAAAGGAGAAAAAAATGATACTGAAACATAAAAAAAAAATCCGCTTTCTTTTATAAAACATGCATTTAGGTTTTTAATTATAGATTACAAATAGTCTTTTAACAATATACTACATGATAAATGTAGATTCAACAATATCAAATTAGAACTTATAATAAATTTATAGTAACTTCAGATAAGTTAGATTATTATAAATCAAATTGGTAAAAAAAACAAAAACTTTTTTTGTTTAAGGAAACCCAGCTAGTGAGTCACTGAGTTGCAACAATCACTCTTCTTTGATTAAGATGTAAAGACAGTGGGAAGTTGACTGTATTGATTCATTAGCGTTAAAGCAATCCCTGAGCACATGTGGACCAATGGGAGGAAACCCCCTTTAACTGGAACCAGTTTAAGGTTTCTTTCCTTTTCCTGACATGAGTTGGAAAAGGAATGGACAGCTGTTTTTTTTTTGTTTTTTTAAGACTTAAAGTAAACTAATCCAGACTCTTTAGTCTGTGTATAAACTTACAAGGTATGAAACCCTCAAAGCAAGAAAAACAAAAAAGGATTCTAATGCTCATACAGTGTCTACCATGTTTCTTAGGTAAAGCACTATCTGATGATGCTTAAATGACAAGTTTTAAAATTATACTTTTTTTTTTTTGTTGGGTTCAAGAAATGAATCCCTTTTCTAAAACCAAATGCATATGTCAGCTTCAGAGATATGATGATGGAATTTAAAGTGTGTCCCCACAGTAAGAGCCTCAGGCTGAACCTATTATAACATCAGGCAAACAATGAATTTTCCAGGGACCCTCTGCAAACTGACAGGCTATAAATGATTTAATTCTCAAAGTGGAGGCTCTCAATGAGAATGGTTTCCCATTAGATCCTAACACATCAGTGCATATAGTCAACTCTAGCTTCTTAAATATTTGCCAACACATATTTAGCATCACAAACTATGAAGGTATAATGTTTTGTAAACACCTAAATATTTTTTATGAACACTACTAGCATCATTTTTCACATACAAGTATAAACATATAGCTGAAGACATTAAGAGCCTGAATTGGAAAGATTCTAAAAAGAAGGAACTAAATTGTACATACAATTTCTCTTTAGTATGTCCAATAAGTGGGCCTGTAATCTACAATGAATCCTAAGATGTGGAAAACTGATTTTATGTCACCAATTGTGATTATGTTTGGGCTGCCCAGTGGACCAGTGGGTAGTACTGCCGCCTTGCAGCAAGGTTCTGGGTTTGATTCCCGGCACATGGGTCTTTTTGCATGGAGTTTGCATGTTCTCCCTGAGCATGTGTGGGTTCTCTCAGGGTACGCCAGCTTGCTATCTTATCCTAAAGCATGACTGTTAGATTAATTGGCTTGTCTGTGAATGGTTGTTTGTCCTGTTTGTCTCTGTGTTGCCCTGCAATGGACTGCCTCCTGCCCGTAGACAGCTGGAGATAGGGCACCAGTACCCTTGGCCACCCACTTGGGATAACCGTGATGGAAAATGGATGGATGGATGATTGTGTGTTGTATAGATTTTTTGTGTCGTTTAGGAGTGGTCGTAAACAATGGATGAGGTTCTAATCCATTTAGTTGGAGGTGGTAATGATAGTTATTAAAAAAAACAATAATACTAAATATTATTTATGGTGCACCATACCCAAAAGTGTTACAAATCAAACAAACAAAAATAAAAAAAACATACAGAATATGTGGCGGCGGTCCATTCCTGGTGTCATTCTACGTCCCCAAAGCAAGTACGTGTGGATCGGGTCGTCAAGGTCTCTGCCTCTGAAAGGTGCCCAATGATCTTTGTACTGTTCCCTCATGTTTCTCCTCGGTAAACTGTGGGCCACTGGGGAATGGCCTCATGTCGCTCTGTCACACTAGGCCCGGCTGGGTCCCGCGAGGAAGAATCCAACTACCAGGTGGTTGCTGACAAACTCCAACCCTGGTTAAAGGGCGGGGTCACAGCTCTGCTGTGCTGGGTATTCCTCCATTTCTTCATGGGCCCCTAGCTCTGAACCAAAATGGTTTTGATTATTGGACTTTTGTGCAAATCAAAGGATTGTCCAAAATAAACACTATATTCAAGCATAAGCATGTCCATAGATGCACTTGGCATCTATGGACATGCTAAGCCGGAGTCCGATATTATTGAATCTAAATATATATTCAGATAAATGTTATTCATTAAATTACAAAATTCTGCTTCCTTTTCTTTATGGTAACTGATTTGATAAACTAAAAAAGAAAAGGTTTACAAAGGCTACCTATAGGTGAATAACATATATAACAATTTGTCAAACCTTTCAAAGGACAGATGTTGATGCTATGTATAATATTTTTCCCAATGGAAAACACTGTGAGCCAGTGCTGTCACTTTCCTATTATCAGGGTGTAGGTTTGGACCTGTCAGCCGCCTTGACTTTTTGCTTTGGTCTACTCCAGATACCCAAATGTATGCAGGTTACAGTAACTAATGTGAACAGGAGAGACAGTGGTTGTCTGTCTCTGTGTGTCAGCTTTTCAATGGTTGTCAGTATAAAGTGTGCCCACATTCAGCTGGAATAATGTTCACTTGAAGAGATGGCTGTGGAATGTGATGGATGGATAAAAAAAAATGTAGTTTAATCTGAGGCATGACTGGAAACGTGTTTAGTGGAATAGAGATGTCTTTCTTGTTATGTTATGACATAGAAACAAAGGAAATGTGTCATAGTTAAAAGAAAATAATACAAAGATATTTGCAAATACTTGCTCCTGTTGCTGGGTTACAGCACTGATCATTTAAATAATCTATGTGATACATTTGTTGAAGGCCTTAGGATCATTACAGGAGCAAAAGTGATTCATAACAAAAAGAAAAAGGAAAAAAACAATGCCTTGTGGAGCCATCAGGATGCATATCAGATGCAACCTTACACCTTAGATACCTCAGGCTGTTAAAAACAACTTTGTTGTCTGTTTAAAATGAGCTACTTTTCATTCTAAGAAAAATAAACACAAAAAGAGAATACAGCCTTACATGCATCTTTGATTTTACAAGCAAGTATTTTTCCCCTTAATTAAAGTTTACTAACTGGCACATACTTTTGTTCTTTAACCCTTTTCTGGGGGGAAATGTGAACAAAAGACTAAGTGCATCTCACTTAAAGAAGATCTTATGGAAAAAGAATTAACTGATAAAGGTTTAGGTGCTTTAATTTTTCATTTGAACAAACTCTTTGAACCCATAACATCATTACGTGTTTAACAAGCTAAAACCAGCTCAGTGCTAATAATTAAATCTTTAACTGAAGAATTCAGAGAGAAACATAAATAAATATAGAACAGGTTGGGTACTTTGAATGCAAATATTGTTGGCATGGATGTCAGTTTTTTGGGGATTTCATTTGTTTATTTTTAGTTTTTGAGAGAGATGGGTTTTATTGCAATCATTAATATAAACAGCAATTAGGTGTGCATAATTATTTTTTTTTCATATAATATTAAATCAAGACAGTCAAAAGTCTATACACATTTACAAACATAAAAATCAGTCAAAGTTGCTTCATGTTTTTTATCTTTCTTTTAGCAAATGTAACTTTAACACATGCATTTCGTGTTCATCAGCAAGGTTTTAGGATTGTTTGGTCCGATTTTTGAGCTCTGTTTTTCATCTGCACCTGTGCCTCTAGTAGCAAAACAGACATTAAGAATGATGCAACCTTCACAATGCTTAACAATTAGAACAATGATCTGACTCTCAAAGCAATGCTTCCCTTCATTGACATTAAATAATCCAATCTTTATCTCCTTTAACTATAAAGTCTCCACAAGGCATTTGCCATGTCCAATTCAAATTCTGATTTAATTCATACTAGTTTACTTATCCCCCAAAAAGGCTGATTCCGTTTGCAGCTTTCTCTAAAAATACAATATTTTTCTTTATATCTAAATTCTAGATCTAGTCATTTATTTGCATGTATTCATTATCTTCTATGGACTGTTTCTCAGGAAAAAAATGTTTTATACCTTCACTTTTCTTATACAGACTATCACGTTTGCGTAAAACAAAACTCTTTCCCCTGCTTCATAACAAAAACATTTTCTAGTGCATTGACTTCAGTGAAACTCTATATCAGTGTGTAATAAGTGCTTAACATTGTTTAAACAAAAATTGTTGATCATAATCATGAATTGAAAGTAAAGTTAAAAATGGGGCCCCAAACAATAAAGAATATATTATGTTTACTGTTCTTAAGAGGGTAAAATTTATCTGAATGAGTTTTCAGCTGCACAATTAAGCAGAGGAATTGACTATACAGCTTCTGAATTTTTTGTCCCTTGTATCAAGCTTTTTCTTAATATATAGCACTGATTAAGTTGGGCTTCAGTAATATATTTAGAACTCCATCTGCTTGGAAGTAAGAGTAAGATTAATTAAAACATGCTTGCTTCTTAATAGAATTCTGAAAATACAGAGAGAGAAAAAAACAATTTGGGAGGCACTCTTTTTATGATTTTCTTTACTCAGCCAATTACATTTCATCCTTGGCAGCACTCACTAAAAGCTCGTGGTTGGGTAAGCCAAACTAGATAATTCTCAAATGTATGTATATAGAAACACTGATGAGAGCATTTCAGCAAACATATAAAACACAAAAATGTTTTAATGAACAAGCTATTAGCAATGTTTGCAGTGCTCTGCAAAACTATTTATTGCTCTCGAACTGTTTTCTCATTTTTCACGCATAACAACCACAAACTTCAATGAGGTCATTGAAAAACTATAACGCATATGAACATAAGAAGTGCACAATTTTTAAGCAGCAGGAAAGGATAATTTGTTTTCAAAGATTTTACAAATATTAATCAAAGAATATCTGCTCATGCTTCAGAGAGCCACAATTTACTGTAATTACATCAGTGGATTTTCTGGGATATTTTGTCCTTGTCTATATGTCCTTCGTCAACCCTTGTGTTTGAAATGGTAGTTAAATAAGATTCTTAGCATAAAAGGTATTTGAGTCGATATTGCGATTTGATAAGCAGAATAAGCAGGCTAGTTACTATTTAAGAAGTTTTCAAATCATGTCAAAGATGCACATTTGGATTAATGCTGCCCCACAAAATGATACAGCTAACACTATGATTCATGGCCAGTATGGTGTGTTGCCTCTGTCATTAAATATGCCTTTTTTTGACCAAATAAAACATTCAGTTGGATAATTATGTCAAGAAAATTACACAGAATGACAAAATGTCAAAAGCTTTGACAAGGATTGTGTATATTAAACACACTTTCATGAACCATTTTGTACAAAATAAATATCTTTGGTTGCTTTTTGCTTATAAAGCAGAACTTCCCTTTTGGTGACAGACAATAACATTTTTATTCTAGTCAGAATTTTAGTTGACAGTCTCAGAAAAGTCAGTGATGTTCAGTTTCTATTGGGACCTGATGCCGGTCCTGATTGTAAAAATGTGATATCCTTTTTTTTTCTTTTTCATGATGAAGGGCAAAGCACACTGATAGATTTTACACAACCCCTGACAGCCTGAGCTTGTCACAAGAATTTAACACTGCCCTGTGGATTTTCCAGATGGCTGCACCCAGCGGGTTCATGACAGCATCCCCGGAATCAAGCTACTCACTCAAACACTCGTTGGCGGAATCCCCAGTGGCCCTGGCCCAAGGTCTGTCCTGGTAAAAGGGGTGACATCTCTGGCAGTCGGCTCCAACTGTGTGATGTTGGCAGGCACACACTAGGCCACCCTGTTCTCCCTCAACGCACTCGCTGGCATGGCCGTTGCACTTACATCTGAAGGAAAATATAGATACACTTTCAGATCTGCAAGCAGTCTTTCCTGTGTTTTTTCTCAATGGGAATGAATGTGCACACTGTGAATGGAACTGAAGCCGGAAGGAAATTGTGAGGGCATTTTCACCATAAAGAGTTGTCACTTCATGTCATCTCTCAAAAGCATAAATGTGGTTTAAGCTGAGGTGGAGTTTTCATTTTCCCTCTGCAACTACACTTTTCAACTTTTTTCATGTGCCACTGGTAATATACTCATACTATGCAAAGGACTGGGAAAATGTAAAATGCACTTAATGGCTTATTTACTTTGAAGTGTCAAACATTTCCACCAATGCATTCCTTGGGGTTCAATGGCTCAGAGTGACATCGGTTCATCATTGTCCGTTCTTAGATGTCTCCTAGAGTTTTGCTATGCTTGCTAAATTCTGATGTTCTTTTTAAAGAGAACTTTAGTTCAACCCGTTGAGGATCAGAGTTTTGGTTTTTTTTTTTTTTAGTTATGATGTTGGTTGCTATGCAGCTGGAGGTATTTTTTTGCTTGTATGTTTTCCCTTTTGGACATTTCTTAAGCTGTGGAAACATAGCTCTAAGCAAGTTGTTTTTTTATTTAGACACAGGAGTAGCTCATTAACATCTCTAAAGCTGCAAAGATACTTCAAATACTTCTGCAAATACCAGCTACGATGAAAATGACACATTAAGGATGTAGAGCATGAGAAAGGAGAAAAGAACAGGAAACTCAAGCATCACTTCCATCAGTCAGTACAGTAAAAGTGTGATCTTTAGGAAACCAATTAGAACTCCATGCCACAGCAAGGACCTAACATTAAGGTCGGTAATGCAATATTATGAGTTTAACTGAAACATGGCTTATATCCCTGACTCCAGTGTGTCCCTGCCAGGCTTTCAGAAAATATGAGCAGAAATAGATTTAAAGAAGGGTGAAAAACTAGATCCATCAAAGATAGACACGAGGCTTAGTTCAGGGAGCTGGTGAACCAGTTTGTAGCATTTTGAGAAAACACTCCTCCAATCCTCAAAATTAACAATTCGAACAAGATTGTAGTTAATTTCAGAAGGAACATGAACAATTAATCCTATTAACATCAGAGGAGAAAAAGAGGTGAAGGTGGAGTACTAACACATTGGTGATGGCCTGGACAACAGATTTAATTTGAGAGGCAACTTTGCAGCCGTCTACAAGAAGGGACAGAGCAGGAAACACTTCTTGGGGAAGCTTAGGTCCTTCAACATTTGCAGCAGGCTGCACATCTTTTCCAAGTCTGTTGTGGAGAGTGTGACCTCTTCTGTCATCAGCTGCTTAAATACCTACATCAGAGCTAATGACTTAAAGAAGCTTAACAAGCTGATTTAGAAGATCAGCTTTGTTCTAGGAACTCCTCAAGAACCTCTGGAGAGGATTTCACCACAAACAATTCTTAATCAAGAACATTTTATGAACAGTGTGCATCCTCTTCAGAAAAATGTAAAACTGAATAGTTTGAAGATTTCTCCATATCACTTGTGAGATAAACTCTTTTAGAAATTCCTTCCTGCCTACAGCTATCAACATTCACCACAACTCATTGAAAAAAGGAGATGAGTTACTACAACATTTAATTTCCATATAGGATTAGCAAAGTACTTTTGAGTTGAATTCTAATAACTCCTAAACTAGCTTTGAAATATCACTAACTGCCGACATTTATGGCCTCTTCAAAGATTCAGAAAAAGCGGCCAGTTATTCTTCAGTGCATAGAAGAATAAGTGGTGTAGTATGTAAACATTTTTAGTACATGCAGTAGGTGTGTGTGGATGCTCTACAAAGGTCGCTGAGCAAATGTTAAGACTTGTAAGGCTGTTTCTCTCCATTAAAACTACCCTATTGTCTTTTCTACAGGCATTTCTTTTTAATTGCAACAGGTTAAAAAAGGAGATTGCATGAAATATATGAAAGTCCAAACACTGCCATTAGTTCTTGTAGATCAACACTTTTTACACCTATTTTTGCATTAATTCCAATTCATCATCCCTCCCTTCTGAACACAACTGAGAAAATGCAGAGACCTATGAAATATAACTACTTTTTAACTTTCACCTTTTGTTTATAGAGGCTGAGACAAACTTGACAACACCAGGCCCCTATCTAACAAGGCAAACCTCAAAAGTATGGAACAAACAAATATCACTTTAATAGTATTTGTAAGCATTTCTAAAAGTGATGCTGCAGAGTTTTAACAAACTGTTGCAGAAGCACCAGCAACACACCCATAAATACATTCTTCAAAAAAGGGTCAAGTTTTTCTCCTAAATATAAATACTTCAATGAATTCAAAGATAATTTCAAAATGATTGAACAAAATACCAGGTTATGAATTTCAGAGTTTGTGGAAGTTTGTTGGAGGATCCAAACACAAAGGTGGAGGCAGAGAGTAGTCCTTGTATATTCACTGAAGGAGGTGGCAAAGAAGCATAAATCCGAAAGGTAACAATCAAGAAATAACACGAATCAGAATGAGAAACATTACAGGAGGGAATCTACAGAATGTAGTGAAGACAATCCAACAATGAGTGACTGAGGGCAAGTTGATTGAATAATGGTAAGCAGCTGTGTAGAAAAGGAACTGGAAGGGAACTAAGGAGAGAGGGAGAGTGGCACTAGGGGGTGAGAGAGAGTGAAGTAAAACAGTACTTTTTTAAGAGAGGTGAAGTCTGCCTTGTTTCTCTACAAAAAAAATATATAATTAAAAAAAATAACATGAACGTATAACACCTTAACTCACTGTCTGGAGCAAAAGAGCAAAGGACGTGTCACCTTTGTAAGAGACAGGAAAGGAAAAATTAATATTGTGAAAAAAAAACAGCAAAGGAAAATCCTGTGTGCCTGCAAGAGACTTCTGTGATCATAAAGGAGAGAAATGTATTTGCATCCGCCAAAGCTGTAATAACCAAACGAAGCAACATGTTAATATAAAGAAACAATACATCAGTAACACCTGACTTCTTTGTGGCTGCATGAATGAAGAAGTCATCCAAATTTTATTTAATGATGAAATTAAAGGTGGTGAATTAATTCTAATTACGTTATAAGCAATAATCAAACTAGAATGATTATATGTCAATAACATTAATAGGGGTGTATTGATTATGACATTTTGTTCATGTTTGTGTAGCCAAAAGGCTAACATGGGAGATGACATGACATTAGCTCATGGGGACATTCAGCAACATTATAAGGAAACAACCAATAGGAGAAATCCCAGGAAGACCTCCACCATGTCTCTGTGAACTAGTGAAAGTATTGCCCATTGCCCTACTCTGCTGAGACACCACACAGTACTTGGTGTTTTTAATGTGATTGGTGAAGCAGAAGTCTGATATTTTTTGTGGATTACAATTAGATTTTTTGTGGGATACCATCTGATTAATTTTTTAAATCAGTTTTTTTATTATAAACTGATTTTTGTGGATTACAACTGAAACCACTAGTTAAAAAGAATTCTGGATTAAGAGAGAGCCTTAGCCTAGGGCCAGGAAGGGATTGTAAACCTGGTATTTGTGAGAATTTAATAACTTCTAAATATCCGAGACTATCATTGAAAGAAGTGAGCCTTTTTACAAAGTTAGCCACTTTGCTTAGGACTCAGACACTCATCAGCTCTATCTAATCTGAAGTACAATTTGTCTGTTCCACAATTTAATTTAAAATGCGCCTTTGATAATTAAACAGCTCAGGTAGAATTAGAATAGTTAGTTTATTGGTTTGAGTTCTGCTTAATTCTGTTGTTAAGATTCTGCTATAGTATAAACCAAATCTGGTGGTCGGAAGAAAAAGTAATTTTGAAGGCCTTAAATTAGACTAGGACGATCTAAATAATAATAAACACAGGATGACAAAAGGTGGAAAAAGCCTGGATAGCCTTAAAATATATATAATACCATGAATACCAAAGGTAATGATAAACAACAATTGCTAGACAAAGAGTGATCTAAATCGCAGGGAAAATGCATAAGTTGAAAGACAAGTGAAAAACAAAAATTTGCTTTTTCTTCCAAAATTTATAAAGTTCATTCAATTTCCCAATGTGTTTTGGATGGAAAGATGACTGATGTTACATAATTCCACCTTCACTGCACCATGAAACTGGGGTAGAAATAAAACACTACACCTTAGTAACACAATAAAGATGTTTACATGCTGTTAGTAGGTTAAATGTCTCCTTGATAAAGTCCACATTTGATGCATCTAAAGGAATGTTCCATAATCATAAGGTATGATTTTAGTTTTCAAAAAAACTCCAGCTGTTTCTTTTTAACAATAATTTGCAGTATATCAGAAACTGTCACTGAAAGAAACAATCCCGTCCACCATTTGTTGACATTTCAGACCTTCCTGTTTCTGTTGATGAATAGCCCTTTGAAATGTCTCATTAAAGAAATGTGCTCTAGAAATAAATGTACCTTGCCTTTTGCAAAGCCACTAGAGCAGCTGGTGATTTTTACCTTTTTCTTCTCATGCACCAAAATTAGCCCTGGCCTTTCACTGAATACCTGCATACTGCCTTATGGACACGTGATGTTAGCAGGGAGGGTTGCTATTTTAGGAGCAGTCCAGCTTTTGTCTCTTGAATCAGAATTACAAACATTGCACAAACGAAGCCATAATGTACTTTAGTGAATTCGCCCAAGAGTGTCATTATTCAAAATAACACAATCCTTTGACATCAAAGTAAACCAAATTGGTGAGATTTTCCATGTGACTAAGGAGTTAGTCTAATATGCATTTTAAAAATATGTTTAGGATCATTGTGGAAGGCATTGTTTTTTTAACGTTACCAACTTTCAAACATGAAATGGTCTCCAAAACACACTGGTTCTTTATTCTACTTCTCACTCCTGCAGCGAAATGTTCCCCTTGTTTCGGGATGAGACAAAATCTTAACGTGAGATCAAAATGAATTCCCTGCTAACAGATTAAATGTGTTTGAGTCTCACCTTTTTCTTGCAAAACATAGATTTGCTAATTGCAGTAAAATTCAGTGTTATGACTCTTCGACCCACAGGACCAATCTCAAACATTGATTAAGGTGAAAGTTGTAGGGAATTTATGATGTAGATTATTCAAATAGGAACATGAATGACTTTCTCTTCTTATCTTTTTTATAGAAAGGTCTATTAAAGTCACTGTTATTGCTGATTGTTACAATTGTAACATTTGCTAGTTAGGATTCAAGGATGTTGCATTAAGTGAAGCTGATAGTTTATACTTCTGTGAGACCAACCTCTCTCTTAAATATACATTGTCTGGAAATCTTCAGAATAAGTGAGAACCACAAACCACTTGCATGATAAAAATACTTCAATAATTTCAATCAAATAAATCTGGTTTGTATGCCCTTTTTGTAGTAAAATTAGATGGCAGTTTTCTAATAACTCTGTCATTGCAAATACTCCCATTTCCTTCATGTTGCAAGTTATGACTTCCTTTGTATTATTTTCTGTTGCCAGTTATGTCAGGTGGTTGCGATGAGGGACCAGCAGTTGTCACTTAGTGGCAACCTCTGTCAAATTTAGTCAGCTGTCCTAGAATCACACGTCTAGTTGCCTGAGGCTCAGACCCAGTTACTCTGCTCTGACTGAGACGACAACTATCTCGTCACTATAAACTACCTTTGATCAATGGCTAAGACGTCTGTTAAACTATGCTGTGACTCACAAAAATTTAAATCCCAGTGTGTACACATTTTTTCATGTTACAACTGCAACTTTGTTTTTTTTGTTGTTTTTATGTAATTCACCAAAACAAAGAATAACACTTATGTCTTTACCAGTTTGCCCACTTTTCTTTGAAAATACTAGTGGGGATGTGTGTTCAGAGTAATGTGCAGTGTTTATTTAGTGCAAAAACTCTGCTGTTTGATTAAATCTTTTCATAAATACCAAGGGTGTCGTCTATAAACTTTGCATGTACCCAAACCAGCTCCTCAAACTTGTGTGCTCCTACTCTGACCTATGCATACAGGGTACATAGATTTTATAGGCAGGGCAATCGGCAACACAGATGGAGAATTCAAGCCAGATTGTATCATAATCCCTGTACGACATGTAATTTGACGTAATACCCTTTGCATAGATTGACTTTATAGGATCTGCAATTACACTGTGATATACTGTGTGCCAGGACTCCTGAGCCAACATATTATACAAAACTAAAAGAGGAAAATGTTTAGAAGACATCTTAAATTCAAGTTTGCTTTATTATTTGTTCACCACTCTGGGTTTCCTGAGAAATGGCTCATACAGGTGCTCATACCATTGCAGGTGTTTAACAAAATCAACAATTAATTCTTGAAGATCCGTTTAATGAAGTTATGCATAAAGTCGAAATATCATTGCCAGTGCTAAACATTATACTGCTTCCTATCTGGAATGGCATTGTTAATATGATCAGTCTGTTTAAGTTGGACTCATCTTGCCATTCATACCATGTTTCACTTGGTTGCAAAGTCTGGGGTAAAGCTAGAATTTTTTGTGGTTTTGTGTTTATATGGTTTATTAAATCAGATTTTGTTTTGCTTTTTTAATGTACACTATTTCCTAGGTGTTTACTGTATGTACACTTTTAGTATGGAACCAATGCAATTTTTTATAAATGAGGCACTAGATATGTGAAGTGCATGACCAATTGCTCTCCTTACCTGAACCAAGAACCCCTGTAGCTCCGGTACAGTTACAAATTACAAGAGGCTTTTGCTATGATCTTAAATTTTGGACCTTTTGTTTCATTTTAAGCTTTTATTTTTTTGGGCTCACAAGTTTGTTTTGTCTTGTTGTGTGTTGTCTAGATTTAGATAGTTTTTGTAGTCTTAGTTTGTCTCTTCCTTAGGCTTAGACAACGTTCATTGTCATTTTGTATACACAGAGTGTATCCAAAACAATATTTCATTTAGTACAGCTTTTCAGACAGTAAATGAATATTTCCATTCTATAAAATGCAGCAGTGATCAAATGTAAACAGCGTGGGATAAAAAATATGGTGCAAAAAAAAAATTTGTCCTGGTTATTTCTTTACTTCAACATTTTTGGTATAATTTATTCATTGGTCTAGTTTTAGTTTTTCTTTTATCTTTAACTTAGGTTTTCTATGGTTCAGTTATCTCCAATCCCTTCTCTTATTCTTTACTTTACCCTCAGTCATTCCTTATTTTTTAGTCATTAGTTTTATTTCCCTTTAGCCTTATTAAAGGTCTTTTCTAGTTACTGTTAGATCCTGTTATTTCTCCCTGGTTATTATTTTATGCCCCCTATTGTCCTTTCCTCCTCCCTTTGCTCCTTCTAGCTACTCTGTCTACACATGTTCCCTATCAGCTAATTCGATTCTGGACTATGGATTTTGTATGTTTACTTCTTCATTAAATTTCATCTCTTCCTCCTCTACTTTGCATTTTGGTTCACTACAACATCCAACAGCCTTGACAGCTTTTTGTTTTTCTATCACATAAAATAACAGAATAAATTCGCTGAAGTATGTAGCTGCAAATGCAATGTTTTTTTTTTAAACTATGGATAAAAATGCAGGTAAATGTGAGGCGAAATATCAGCGGAATGATGCAAAGTTTTATAGAAAAACAAAGTCAAGAACAACAGATGCCCACAGTCATGTGGGGATGTGTGTTCAGAGTAATGTGCAGTGTTTATTTGGTTCAACAACTTTTTAAATATGTTGTATATATATTTGTATATATATATATTTTATATGTTGTATATTTCTTTTTTTTTTTACTGTTTTCTGCACTTTTAAAAAGATTAAATTATCCAGATAGCTGTTCCAAACGAAATTTCTTTTTGTTTTACACTTGTGTAAACAAAATGACAAATAAAATCTGTCTAAGTCTACGTTTTGGTGAAAAGTAGTTAACAGGGTATAATGGTTAATGGACTTGGGAACCTTAAATACATGTACCTGAAAAAAAATTCAGGACGCAGGTAGGAATAACCAATAAATACCAAACTGAGACCAAAACACACTTAAATTCCCAACAAATACTTTACAGAAATGTTAAAAACCTTAAGATTGTGAATATGTTTGACTCAATGCATTATTTTAACACTACATGTCAGGGGACTTTTGGTGTACTCTTACTGTATTTATTTGTTTTAATTAAATATTAAGAGGTATTTAGATTTTTGTACAAATATCTTGTTTTTTGAACCTTAAATTCTTCTGAATTTACCACTGATTATGGTTTACATTGTTAAGGTTTACTGATGCATAAAGCAGCTGAGGTTACAGACCCAAACATAACAAGGGTATAGAAAGTTCTGTTGTGCAGTGAAGGTCTCCAGAAACAATTTTCTTTAACCTTGAGGCCACCACATCAGCTCTTGTTTTGGTTTGCTTACAGCTATGGTTGCACTGATGCTCAAATCAAAATCCTAGTAAGTCTTCCACAGTGTCTAACTCAGCAGAGTGTAGCGGCATATGTTCTTTAACAGACTGTCCAGATATCAAGCTAACATGCTGCTCTGGGGGTCTGTCCCTTAGGTTTTGTGACATTGCTGGGTAATTTGTCATGCGACCGCAATGATCCTAAACGTTTATGACAGGTGTCAAATCAAGTTTACGTTCTCTCTGAAGACTCCATCTCAGCTACTTTATCACCCACTTCTTTTTTTAAGCAGCACCAAGGTGAGGCCTGGTTTGTGGTGAAACGTCCATTCTCATTAATGTGAGTAACAACTCCAAAGTGGAAGAAGTGGAGAGTATTGCACTGATTTATCCTTATCAATTGGCAATTTAACCAGCAGAAAAAAGGAAAATGAACTTTTCTATGCTAAGAACAATAAGAGGGAAAACAATATTCTGTAGAAACGGTTTGCCACAAAATGATTGGAACCTCCATGTTTTCTATTTGAATAGAGCAGGGGTCTTCAAGGTTTTCCAGGCCAAGGACTCCCAAACTGATGGCCAGATCGAGCGGGGACCCCCTATTTATATACATTGCATGAAATTGTGTAATATCAAACTGGTCCTATAGTCAGTCTATTTCATATAGTGTCATGTAACGATAGTAATTTCCCCCTGGGATTATTAAAGTCTGATTCTGATTCCTTGTTGATGGGACAGGTGTTGTGAATGAAACGGTGCCCAGCTTGAAAGAGCTCCTGTGTGTCGCTGAATGTGTGCACTGATGACTGAAAGACATCTTCTGCCTCCATTTATCTGTTTATTACAGTGTGTTGAATTCATGTTAATGTGTATTTAAAGACATTTCAATTAATGGAAAAAAAGTTTTAGGGGGGAATATAAAAAAAAACTCTAATCAACCAAAACTTTTGCGACCCCCATGCAGTTCCTCTGAGGACCCCCTACGGGTCACGGACCCCCTGTTGAAGACCTCCGGAATAGAGGATTTGAACTGAAAAGAACATTATGTATTTATCTAGGTTATTATCATTTAAAATGTAAATTTTTTGATTATCTGAAACATTTAACAGTAACAAAAAGCAAGGGCACCTTTATGTACAGTAATATAATGCTTTGTTTTACTTAAACTTACATTTTTCCAATGTGAGATCAATAAATTTAAATTAAACACTTGATCCCTCATTTGTATTTCGAGTTAATTTCAAGTGAGCAAAGTTGTTGCTTCACATTCTGAACCTTTGGATCCTTTTTTGGAAATGGTTTTTCTATCTTACAGGGGACAGTCAGGCTAGCACCAAGCCTACTAAGTACACAGCCTGATCAAGGCTGACAAAAAAAATATTTTAAAAAAATCATTAAATTTCAAACTTTTCTCTTTTAATTAAACATTTGCTTTGTTAATTTAAAACTACAAATAAATAAACATCTGTAACACTGCTCACTTTTATTTGTAAACGATTAATTCTTTTAAATCAAATCCAAATACCTAAAGATCCAGAATACTGAGATGGTGCATCCTATCAATAAATCTACCATAGAGGGAAAATGTAATAAAAGTACCAGGAACAGTTTCATGAATTTATTTTTTCCTCTTACCTCCCACCCACGGAGAAATCTGAGATGGCATAAAAATACGAGCGCAGCACTTTAGGATCCTTAAAAAACTCGTCTCCAAACGTATTCAGTCTGTCCAAAGAGATGAGCAGGTCAGTGGCTGTCACCCATTCCTAGAAAACAGAAAAAGGAAGATCATGTCAAGTGACAAGAAATAAATAAAACTGACAAGTTGAGAAAAGAAATGACGCCACCGAACATAGAAGAATGGTACAGAAAATAGTAGTAGTGTGTTGTCAGGTGTTTTTTTTTGTTTTTCTTTAATTCTTTATAGTATGATTATTCCTGAAAGCAGCATATATGCTACAGCTAAGTGCAAAGACAGACATGTAAAGTTGGTAGAAAAGAGAGATTACTAGAATGAAAAGTTTTTAGGATCAAAAGACAAGGGTGATGGTGTATCAGCGGGAGGGATGCAGATGTAATGGAAAGATAATGAGAATGGCAAAGAAAATTGAGCTGATGTTAGAGTGAGAGAGGCGAAAGATGGAGGGGATTAATGGAGATAAAAGTTGAAATATGAAAAGAACACAACACTGCCGCACTTCTCCCCTGTAATGGATTGCACTTGGCAGAACCTCCACTCCGATAAGATTTAAGCTACTCCGCCTGAGCTCACTGCAAGGGTAAAGACAGGATAAAGCAACAGCAGGATAGAGCAGAAAGGGATAATGCAAACAGAGGGAAAGCAAAGAGAGAAAAAAAAAACATTTGTGTGGAAGATAAAAGTGGGGAAAAAAAGATCACCCAATATTATGAACCCACTTTAAAACAAATAGCTGAGGAGAATGTTTCTGTTTCTTGGTTGGTTTGGGACTCTGTGGCGGTCCTCTAGAAGCCTGTAAAGCTGTGTGTTTTGAAGCAACTCCCCAGAGACGTCTTTGAAGTGTGGCAGTGGAAGACAAGGAGATTGGAGTGAAAGGGCCTCAGACTACAATCGTCTGATGACTTCCTTCATTCTTTTCATCTTTTTGAGACAACATAGTGCATCTTTGAAGTGCTGAAGCCCATCAAATAACAGCTTTTTGCTAAGATGGAGCTTTGCTTATTTTAGAATACTATGTACAAATCAGGCAAGCTTTGTAAATCTTGCATTGCATGCTTTGTTTTATGTGAAGTATGCAATGTTCTTTACCATCCTGGAAAAGTATTAAGGATCCTGTCTTCAAATGTTTGGGATGAATATGTCCACTTACTTTAGCAATCCCAAACTTTTTTATGATTATCAAGCTTGTGGACAGTCATGACGCCCAAGGCAAAGGATGTTTGATGGTTAGATGGTACTCAGGGAAATAAAAGTACCTAAAAAATATCTTCCACACCTTTATTTCACCACCAGCTGTGTCAACCAATGACACAAGGCGGGATGAACCCATGGTCCAAATGATTTGCCCAAATTCTGGTCTTACTAGCTAAAGATTGTACCTGTAAAAAAGATCCATTGAATGTGTTTACGTAATCTTGTGTCTTATTTTTATTTTTATTTTTAGAGCTTAATAAAAGTTATGTACACCTATTTAAATCATCCTTCTTAGTTGTTTAGTTCTTTTATTTTTAGAACGTTCAATCTTAACCATCATACAACATTTTCTCATGTTGTAGATTTGCCGATACAGCAGAGCTTCTGATTTTTCAGTTTTATATATTTCTCGATTTTGAAATTAGAGCAACGCAACGAAGAACAACCCTCCCCTCCCTGTCTGAAAGATGCCGACTCAAGAAAGAAAGGCATGTAGTGCAGCTTGATTCAAGATGAGGAGTGAAGCCAACTTAGCCATAATAAGTTGTTATGAAAATATTTTGAAAAATGCATAGGCTTCTTAGGTATTGTTTCTAGTCAGCATTTTTTTTTTATGTGTTCTGTGAGTAAATTAAAAAAATACTCACTGGACTTGGTTTCCAAGATTTGAAGATGTTTGGCCACCTCTCCAGGAATCTTTCTCAATTCAAATTTCTGGATCCGCAGTGAGTTTGAGTCTTATATAGACAAAGCCTTGTATCGCTTGGAAACATGCAAATGGTAACCGATGAATGGGTTGTTTGGTTCCATCATTAGCCTGTAATATATGAAACCTGTCTATGATTCTGAGGGTCGGTCGTTAAAGGGGGGGATTGCCGTTAAGGGGGGGGGTTGTCTCCTGTAATACCTGAAACCTGTCTATGATTGTTAAAGGAAAATTCCGGTTTTTAACACTTTTAGCCCATTTTCTGTAGTGTCCATGATGAAATCGAATGATCGACACCAAAATTTTGACAATTGGTCCTGTCTCTGCTATTTGGCTCATGCAGAATCCCCCCCTGGCTGCTTCAGAATGGCTTCCATAGTGCATGTCCGATAATGTCCTTAAAACAACCTTAAACGTTCTTTTTTTAAAATATGCTACTCACCGGGTCGTCAGCGCTGTTCAATGACGTTCCAAAAAAAGTTTCGTAAAGAAAAAACGTTCCTGTAGTGTTTTATTTAGCATTTTGTAAATCCCATTGAGTTCTGTTGGAATAGTCAATATCCTCCGCCACCGGAAACGGAAATGGGGCCTGTTTACGCTTAGTTGTAGTCTTTTCGCAAGGCCCAAGTGTTTCTGCTTCACTCTGTGTACTCCGACGTCGAGGTGCTAACGTCTCTTTTAAACACTTTAAAAAACTCTGAAAATGGAATACGAAAGGTGGATTCTTGAGGAGGACATATTGGACTTTGAGTTTGACGGTAGAGGATACCGTCGCCAACTAGTGGTCTGGAGTGTGCAACGCTTCAGATTCGAACGGGAAGCGGAAGTTTATAAGCGGTTGTGATGTATCGGAAAAAATAGTTCTGGGATTTACAAAATGCTAAATAAAACAAGACAGGAACGGTTTTTCTTCACGAAACTTTTTTTGGAACGTCATTGAACAGCGCTGATGACCCAGTGAGTAGCATATTTAAAAAAAAGAACGTTTAAGGTTGTTTTAAGGACATTATCGGACATGCACTATGGAAGCCATTCTGAAGCAGCCAGGGGGGATTCTGCATGAGCCAAATAGCAGAGACAGGACCAATCGTCAAAATTTTGGTGTCGATCATTCGATTTCATCCTGGACACTACAGAAAATGGGCTAAAAGTGTTAAAAACCGGAATTTTCCTTTAAGAGTCGGTCAGGATCATAGACAGGTTTCAGATATCACAGGCTAACGATGGAACCAAACGAGCCATTCATCGGTTACCATTTGCATGTTTCCAAGCGATACAAGGCTTTGTCTATATAAGACTCAAACTCACTGCGGATCCAGACATTTGAATTGAGAAGCTTCCTGGAGACGTGGAAAAACATCTTCAAATCTTGGAAACCAAGTCCATTATTGCCTAGTTTCAGATATTTTTTGAATTTTTACGGATTTTTCTTATGTGTTCTAAATTTCCATGTCTGCTTCTCCGTTGTCAACACGAAATTACAAATTTTACATTTTGTTTTGGCAACCCTAAACTCCTATGTCTGAAGGGCGGTAGGTAAAACTTATTATGCAACTACTTCCTATATCCTGCCTTTAAATAAGGCCTGTTTTGACTTAGCCCTAAGGTCTTAAGGTCTCTCCATTCTGCATCTCTGCAAAAAATTATATATAATTTGGTAATTTTTTTTTTTAAAGAAGTTTATTTTCCCTTGAGTTGAGCAGATAAATGAGACATTATGCCAATGGATTTAGATGAAAGAAGAAAAAAAACAGCAAATGTGTGATATCTAATTATCTTATAAGGATACAAGTTCCCATTTCATTGCCAGATGATCTTATCTATCAGCTCAAATTAAGGGCAAATACTGATTGTCTCCTTTACTAACTAGGTAAAACGGACTGCAAGGAATGTTTTAATGAATAAGCTGGATATAAAGTCTTGTTATGAGTTAACATTTATATGTAGAAACCATATTGAATGACTCTTAATTCCTGGGTGAACACCTGTTCATTATTGAGCTGCTAACTTCGCCTGTGTCCCAAAGTCAGGTTCATTTGGGATCTAATTTTAAAAAAAATACTGTCACCAAAGAAAAGGTTAAACAACAGCAGGACTTCAATGCATGTATGAAGTTTAAAGAATATTTATTTAGGAAAGTACAAACAATAATGGATGTGAACTGTAGAAGGCTAGACCTGCAGAACACTAAACCACAGGAGAAATAGTCCACAACAGAAGGAGAAAAACTGAAAAATGTCTACATTTTGTCAGCTGCGATATGATTTTTGGAATCATTAATTGTGTTTAAAAGCAAATAAACAAGTGTTACTAACAAAATACAAGTTATAGTTTATTGGATGTTGAAACTTAACCATGAGGGAACCTTCCCTTGCAAGCTGATTTTCACACCCTGATATTTATAAATCTGTTATCACTTGGATACGATTATTCATTAAAAACATCTTGGCTTTGGCAAAAAATGCACCTTTTTGCTTCATGAGTCCCACACATAAGCTGACAGATATTATACTTTCCACCATCCTAATATCTTCTGTACATAACCCTGAAGTATTAGTCCTTGTTCACAAAGCGAATCAAATCCTTAATTGGTAGGAAGCTGGAAATGAAATTAAAGCTACTCTTTTGGGCCTTTTGGGACAATCTTTCCAGGTACACGAAAGGAAGTGTGAACAGCATTAAGAAAAACTCAAGAAGGCAATTTTCTTTTCAGTGGTGTTCTCAACTGAAACTAGGCACAATACACACTGTCTGGAACTGAAGTCTGTAATTCAAAATGTCTTTACAACATTTGTCATGCCCTTGTTTAACTAGCATGTCTATATAATTGATAGTTTCTGTATGGTTCTATGTAACATACATCAAAACTGTTTATGTGCCATTTGTTTTGTTTACATGTTTATCTTGATTGTAAGTAGACTTGAAATTTAATTATTAATAATTATTAATTATTAAAATTCCCTGTTTGACAAGTCTTTGTGAAGAGAAAAAAATGTTGCAAGTTTTTAGCAGTATTTTGCTATAGCTGTAATCATTCACATTTTACTTGCAATACAGCTGCATTATTTTAATTTCATTTTTACTTCCAGTCAATTTTCCTCCCCCAGATGCTCTCTTACTTTAGCTAGAGTGCACTCCACTTCTCAGACAGTTTTCCCTTTTGGCAGGCAGTTGAGGCCTGTCAAGCAGTCACTTGATTGCATGCACAACAACAGCATTGAATGATTGAGTGTGGTCACCTGGCATGCTGTTGTTCCAACCATGGTTCAGGTACTTTACACATAGTTGTTGTCGCTTTGCAAGCTAATAGGATTGGAATGTAATCTACAGTCACAGGCAGTGGGGAAGTAGATCTATTCTCAGTCTTTGCTTTGGGTTGCACCACCTAAAAAGATCAAATTTATATTCATGGCTCGTAACAGCAAGCCATGAGGCAAAGTATGATTTTGTTATGCATTAGCCAGGCTTAAGCACTGGTCAGCTATAAAATGAAATGTACTTTACTGAAATCAGAAATACATTTGGCACCTATATTCATTCATCTGCCCCAGTTCTCTAGGTGGCTGGTGTCTGTCTTTGGTTGCCAACTAGGATGAGTTGGGTTCTATTCACACAAATTGCAAGTTGCAAATTGCAAGTCCATCAAATCTTAACCAAGGAAGAGAAAAATCATACATTTACTCACACCCAAGAACCTTTATAGTGGAAAAGCCATTTAACCTGATATATATGTTGTTTAAGCAATACAAAAAACAAAAGAAAAACTTGATTACAGATACAGAACACACTAATGCACAGAGGGAAAACTCCACTTAAAGACTTCCAAGCAAGGGATTACAACCATTGACTTTCCTACTAAAAGGAAACCATGCTAATAACTGCTCTACCAAAGAGTAGGGGTTGGGGGAATAATTCAGTATCAATATATAGTGCAAAATTATTTCATTTGATGTTTGTATGGCATTTCTAAAATTGACATTGCCGTCTATGATTACAGTATTTGATGCTAACATTCTGGGTTTTATGTAGTCTTACTTTTTATTTTTATTTGCAAAGCAAATATTTCCAAACTTTTATATATTGGAGTTTTATAAACATGCTAAGATAGTTGTCATCAGCATATACAGTATTGTGTTGTGGAAACCATGACGTGTTTTCTAAGGCTTTTATTTTGTTTTGTATTCATATTGAAAATATTCACCAAAATGAATGTCTATCCTGGAATAGGTTTAGGTTCTATAACCCAGCAGTACAGTAGATCTTTATGAATCTACAAAAACTGCTTTTGTGCTTTATATTATAAAAAAAGTCTAGTCTAGTAAGCAAAGCTTTGATTTGTGTCACTGGGTTAAATGAATAAAAGATATGGAAATATTTCCTGAAGTATAAGAACATCAAATTTACCATTCTAACTCATAACTCTTGCACATATTCACATTTATTTCTAAGTTTGCTACATGTTTAATTTATTGAAAGTCACTGCTGAGTTGAACCCTGAATGTAAAGTGAGGTCTGTATTTCCGGAAGTTAGCTTCACCAAAATGTAGGCAAATATAAGAAAGCACATATTTGTAATTATAGTTCTTCATATGAAGAGTATTTATGGGTTATTATGAGTGTTTTGCTTTCTTCGAAGTATGCATTCAAAGTTAAAGATGTTACGATATTAGGAAAAATTCTACAGTATACTGTATTGATGTCCTAATGAGTAGAGGACAATTTTAGGATTGCTTTTTCGTTATGTTTAGCTTGTCATGATCTACCCTGATGGCTGACCTTAAATGTTTATTTTACTCACCTGCCCAGTTCCTAATCATCGCTCATCTTATCCAACTGAGACTGTTGCTTTATATTTGGCACAGTCCAGCTATCTGGGCCAGATCATTGTTTGATGTTTCTTTCATTAGTTTTAGTTAGTCCAGAGTTCATGTTCCCATTCTCGGAAGCTAGTGGTTGAGAGGTTTTAGTGTTTGTCTTGTTGACTCCTGATCATATCCTGGCTACTAGGCGGAGACCATTTTGAGTCCCTTAAGCATAGCTCCTAGGTAGGGACCAGTTTAAAGTTCTGCAGACTTCCTGGTACCATGTCGTGTCTCTGTCCCTCAACCACTGAGCCTGCCTGCCTGCCTGCCTGCGTCTGTGCATTTCTCACTGAGCTTGTTGCTTGACACATGGAACACTGAACCTGCCTTCACACTCTGTGGATTCCTGGAACCCTGGATTTGTCGGTTCCTGTGTGGATTGGAACCCCTGACCAGACTGCGGACTACTGGATTCCAGAACTTTTCCTGTCTGATCTTTATCCCTGACCTGAATCAGATTCCTGCCTGCTCACCGAGGTTGCTGCTTCGTGGACCCTCTGGACTGCTCTGCACCGCTACTCGTTTGGCAGTCCATCAGCTGGATCTTGCCTTCCTGGACTGAACTTTTAAATCAGGTAAGTGACGCACATGGATAATCATCTCCTGTCAGATGATCGTGGTCACTTACCTTTTTTCTCCCTCCAGAGTGTCAGTGATTGGGTGGTGACCGCCCCCTCACTCTGTATTTCTCACCTTGAATACTGGGTATAAAGAAAAATATTTCTAAAAAATATAATATCTATGTCCTTCATAACATAAGAGTGGGTCATAATCGATTCAAATAATTTTTTTTAAATAAATGTATTTTTTGTTAATATTAATTTTATTATATGTGATGCTAAAACTCCAGGTATGTGCTACCTCAAATTATTGAAGTTGGATATATGGGATCAACAATTTTAGCATTTTCCAGCAAAGGCTGCCAAAGGGTAAACTTTTATTCAGATAATTTTTGAATTTTGAAAGCTTTTTAATTTAAGGCTAAAGCTTTTTTTTTTTAAACACTCTGAAACATACTTTGCTTTCCATTGTTTTTTGCTTGAAACTGAAAGCCATATGTTTTTACTTTGAAATGGTTACAAAATGGCTTAAGGCCTTGACCTGCTATCCTATTAAATAAATTATTACCACAAATCCCTTTACCCACTAATGATATTATATACCAGTTTCATACCTCTGCTAATGAGAGCCAATTCTGGACCCTGGTATTTAACTCTCTTTATTTCAGACCTCCAGTTTTGCATGCACAGTAAAACATTTTAAGTATATTCCCAACGCTAATACACAGTTAAAGCAAATGCAATGCTTCATTTATCATAGAGTGTAGAACGATCATTACTGGAATAGTTTATGCTTGGTATAACAGTGCTAATTGTGTAATAATTCCAAATATCACTTACTCCAGTAAAAGGAAGCAGTTTCTTAGGGTTAATTAGGAGTCAGCTCATAACTTATTATTATTGCAAACCACAGCAAAAGCTTAATTAACTTTGATTCTTAGTCCCTTGGAATTTGGGTTCACAATCTAAGATGATGCTGACATAGGAATAGGCATGGAGAGAGGCAAGCAGCCAGTCCTTTGCTTAAGGCAATAATGTCCAAATGGTCAAGTGAGCAGGTTCACATACCTAGAAATGGATCAGAGTGAAAGAGTTGGCAGTGGCACTGCTGCAGAGGATGTCCCTGGGCTTATAACCTTCGCCTTCACCTACAAATTCTCTCTTTTGTCACTCTTCTCTCTCTTTCTCCTTTCCTTCACCACTCTTCTTGTTTCCTCCTTTCTAAGTCTGCAGGCAGTGACAGGAAAGAGAGCAGTGTCCCTCATTCCAGAGTTAATAACTTTTTAATTTAATTGCTTAAGCTCACTGTGCCCTCAACATGTATTTCTTTTTCTACCACTCTGCTCATTGTCATTCAGCTTCGGTTTAGCCATACAGCTTTTTGGAGTAAGAGTGGAACCGGAGAGAGCAGGACAGTGTGTCGGCAAGAGTGAGAGGCAAACAGTTTTAATGGATGACTGAACAAATTAAATTTGAATTCATACAGCAGCTTTCATCTTTTTCCTGATTATTGAAAAAAATACCTGCTTTACAAACCTAACAACAGAGCTCGCTTTGAAGTAGTCAATTTCATTAGAAGAAAAGAGCATTTAAATGACATTTTACAAGGTGAATGTTATTTCTTTAAATTAAAATCTAATTTAGCTATAAAAAAGTTAACATTAGATTATAAGCATACCTAAACAACTTTGTGCACCATTACATCTCAGTTCTTAGTACTTTTTAAATCACTATTTTGTTTTGTGTGATCTCTCAAAATGGAAACACAGTTTTTAAAGGAGAAGAACTGCGTGAAGCCACTATATTGAATATGCACTCTCCAAACTATGGCCACGTTGGCAAATCTGCAGAGGGATTAAAATGCTAATAAAAAGAGGCTCAATGCAATTTCTGTTTTAAGCCTGATGAAATATGTATGGCTTTGTGTGAGCTATATAGCTATGCAGAGGAAATGGCACACTGATGTGGAAAAGGAAACATTTCAATGCTCAGTTGAAAATCTGCATGTAAAATATTGTCTTAAGTACCTTGGAAAAGGCGTCCAGTTGTACAGTAATATGAAGGAGCAAATGTACTGTTATAGATTCCTTCTGTTTTTGCCTTTTTGTCTCGCATTTTTTTATAATCCTTAAAAACATCAGGCCGAGAAAGTTTGAATTAATACCGAAATGTATTTTATTCGGAGCAAAAAACGAAAAAAATCCAAATCAACTACCATATTCATTCACATGTATATATTGTCAGGAATCCAGTTTCTGTGGTCTGTTTTGTGTCTGTCTCTCCCTCCACCACCAGGTACACTGCATGAAAAGTGAGATTTTCGTCCCCGTAAACCCCCGTAAACTCCCGCAGATCTGCCTGATTTTCGTCAGTTTCCGACAATTTGCAACCCGTGCTTGTCCGCGTTTGTCGTGCCACAAATTGTCGGAAACGGACAGTGACGTAGGTGGAGAGCGATCAGCTGTACTAATGGCCCTAATTAGCATATGAATGCAGCAAACCCGCGCGGCTGGCCAGGTCTGGCTTGAATAACCTTCTCAGTATTGGCTGAAACCACTATTCTCAAACAAATGAAATCGCTCGTGATTGGCAGCAAAACCACACGTGGCCACGCCAGGCTTTAATTTTCTTACTGAGTATTGGACGGAACCACTTCTTTTTAAACAAGTGAAGTCGCTCGTGATTGGTTGGCATATATATATATTTACATATATATATTTATTCATATATATATATATATTTATTCATTCATATATATATATATTCATATATTTATTCATTCATATATTTATTCATTCATATGCTGTGTATTTATGTTATCCTACACTACTACACAATTATTATGCTACCATCAAGGACATGAATGAATTTATACAGGAAATGAAGATTTGCCAGGAAGCTGTTTATGCAAAGAAAGAGCTTTATTAAAACACACACAACTATATACAACGCGTATCCAAACACATGCGTATCTAAAAATTACAACTCCGTGAACGGTCCGTTTGCTTCCTCGGGGTTGGAGGTAACAGGCAGCATTCCCTCCGAGGCAGGTCCGATGTGCAGACGCCTA